>NW_028155252.1:212500-220000 GCF_963514095.1 Eutrigla gurnardus | reverse complement strand
TAGAATGTTCAGTTGACCTGCTTTCCTTTCATACAAAGCTGAAGTCATGACATCACTGGTGTGCTTGGCTTTGATAACAAGCTCCAGTCATGACATCACATTTAGAATGTTCAGATGCCCTAAATGGCTTTGCTAGAAAACTCAAGTCATGACACCACATTTAGAATGTTCAATTGACCTGCTTTCCTTTGATACAAAGCTGAAGTCATGACATCACTGGTGTGCTTGGCTTTGATAACAAGCTCCA
This sequence comes from Eutrigla gurnardus, assembly GCF_963514095.1. Taxonomy (NCBI): domain Eukaryota; kingdom Metazoa; phylum Chordata; class Actinopteri; order Perciformes; family Triglidae; genus Eutrigla; species Eutrigla gurnardus. The sequence continues at coordinate 219,753 of NW_028155252.1, read as the reverse complement.
GTCATGACATCACATTTAGAATGTTCAGATGCCCTAAATGGCTTTGCTAGAAAACTCAAGTCATGACACCACATTTAGAATGTTCAATTGACCTGCTTTCCTTTGATATAAAGCTGAAGTCATGACATCACTGGTGTGCTTGGCTTTGATAACAAGCTCCAGTCATGACATCACATTTAGAATGTTCAGATGCCCTAAATGGCTTTGCTAGTAAACTCAAGTCATGACACCACATTTAGAATGTTCAATTGACCTGCTTTCCTTTGATACAAAGCTGAAGTCATGACATCACTGGTGTGCTTGGCTTTGATAACAAGCTCCAGTCATGACATCACATTTAGAATGTTCAGATGCCCTAAATGGCTTTGCTAGAAAACTCAAGTCATGACACCACATTTAGAATGTTCAATTGACCTGCTTTCCTTTGATATAAAGCTGAAGTCATGACATCACTGGTGTGGTTGGCTTTGATAACAAGTTCAACTCATGACATCACATTTAAAATGTTCAGATGCCCTATATGGCTTTGCTACAAAACTCAAGTGAACACATAATATTTAAATTTGTAGCTGCCATGAGTTTCTATCTATCTATCTATCTATCTATCTATCTATCTATCTATGCATCCATCCATCCATTTATCCATCCATACATCCATCATCCAAGATCAAGTCATGACATCACTGGTGTGGTTGGCTTTGGGAACAAGTTCAACTCATGACACCACATTTAGAATGTTCAGTTGACCTGCTTTCCTTTGATACAAAGCTGAAGTCATGACATCACTGGTGTGCTTGGCTTTGATAACAAGCTCCAGTCATGACACCACATTTAGAATGTTCAATTGACCTGCTTTCCTTTGATACAAAGCTGAAGTCATGACATCACTGGTGTGCTTGGCTTTGATAACAAGCTCCAGTCATGACATCACATTTAGAATGTTCAGATGCCCTAAATGGCTTTGCTAGAAAACTCAAGTCATGACACCATATTTAGAATGTTCAATTGACCTGCTTTCCTTTGATATAAAGCTGAAGTCATGACATCACTGGTGTGGTTGGCTTTGATAACAAGTTCAACTCATGACATCACATTTAAAATGTTCAGATGCCCTATATGGCTTTGCTACAAAACTCAAGTGAACACATAATATTTAAATTTGTAGCTGCCATGAGTTTCTATCTATCTATCTATCTATCTATCTATCTATCTATCTATCTATCTATCTATCTATCTATCTATCTATCTATCTATCTATCTATGCATCCATCCATCCATTTATCCATCCATACATCCATCATCCAAGATCAAGTCATGACATCACTGGTGTGGTTGGCTTTGGGAACAAGTTCAACTCATGACACCACATTTAGAATGTTCAGTTGACCTGCTTTCCTTTGATACAAAGCTGAAGTCATGACATCACTGGTGTGCTTGGCTTTGATAACAAGCTCCAGTCATGACACCACATTTAGAATGTTCAATTGACCTGCTTTCCTTTGATACAAAGCTGAAGTCATGACATCACTGGTGTGCTTGGCTTTGATAACAAGCTCCAGTCATGACATCACATTTAGAATGTTCAGATGCCCTAAATGGCTTTGCTAGAAAACTCAAGTCATGACACCACATTTAGAATGTTCAATTGACCTGCTTTCCTTTGATACAAAGCTGAAGTCATGACATCACTGGTGTGGTTGGCTTTGATAACAAGTTCAACTCATGACATCACATTTAAAATGTTCAGATGCCCTATATGGCTTTGCTACAAAACTCAAGTGAACACATAATATTTAAATTTGTAGCTGCCAAGACTTTCTATCTATCTATCTATCTATCTATCTATCTATCTATCTATCTATCTATCTATCTATCTATCTATCTATCTATCTATCTATCTATCCATACATCCATACATCCATCCATACATCCATACATCCATACATCCATCCAAGCTCAAGTCATGACATCACTGGTGTGGTTGGCTTTGGGAACAAGTTCAACTCATGACAGCACATTTAAAATGTTCAGATGCCCTAAATGGCTTTGCTAAAAAACTCAAGTCAATTCACAATATTTAAATTTGTAGCTGCCATGAGTTTCTATCTATCTATCTATCTATCTATCTATCTATCTATCTATCTATCTATCTATCTATCTATCTATCTATCTATCTATCTATCTATCTATCTATACATCCATACATCCATTCATCCATACATCCATCCAAGCTCAAGTCATGACATCACTGGTGTGGTTGGCTTTGGGAACAAGTTCAACTCATGACAGCACATTTAAAATGTTCAGATGCCCTAAATGGCTTTGCTAAAAAACTCAAGTCAATTCATAATATTTAAATTTGTAGCTGCCATGAGTTTCTATCTATCTATCTATCTATCTATCTATCTATCTATCTATCTATCTATCTATCTATCTATCTATCTATCTATCTATCTATGCATCCATCCATCCATTTATCCATCCATACATCCATCATCCAAGATCAAGTCATGACATCACTGGTGTGGTTGGCTTTGGGAACAAGTTCAACTCATGACACCACATTTAGAATGTTCAGTTGACCTGCTTTCCTTTGATACAAAGCTGAAGTCATGACATCACTGGTGTGCTTGGCTTTGATAACAAGCTCCAGTCATGACACCACATTTAGAATGTTCAATTGACCTGCTTTCCTTTGATACAAAGCTGAAGTCATGACATCACTGGTGTGGTTGGCTTTGATAACAAGTTCAACTCATGACATCACATTTAAAATGTTCAGATGCCCTATATGGCTTTGCTACAAAACTCAAGTGAACACATAATATTTAAATTTGTAGCTGCCAAGACTTTCTATCTATCTATCTATCTATCTATCTATCTATCTATCTATCTATCTATCTATCTATCTATCTATCTATCTATCTATCTATCTATCTATCCATACATCCATACATCCATCCATACATCCATACATCCATACATCCATCCAAGCTCAAGTCATGACATCACTGGTGTGGTTGGCTTTGGGAACAAGTTCAACTCATGACAGCACATTTAAAATGTTCAGATGCCCTAAATGGCTTTGCTAAAAAACTCAAGTCAATTCACAATATTTAAATTTGTAGCTGCCATGAGTTTCTATCTATCTATCTATCTATCTATCTATCTATCTATCTATCTATCTATCTATCTATCTATCTATCTATACATCCATACATCCATTCATCCATACATCCATCCAAGCTCAAGTCATGACATCACTGGTGTGGTTGGCTTTGGGAACAAGTTCAACTCATGACAGCACATTTAAAATGTTCAGATGCCCTAAATGGCTTTGCTAAAAAACTCAAGTCAATTCATAATATTTAAATTTGTAGCTGCCATGAGTTTCTATCTATCTATCTATCTATCTATCTATCTATCTATCTATCTATCTATCTATCTATCTATCTATGCATCCATCCATCCATTTATCCATCCATACATCCATCATCCAAGATCAAGTCATGACATCACTGGTGTGGTTGGCTTTGGGAACAAGTTCAACTCATGACACCACATTTAGAATGTTCAGTTGACCTGCTTTCCTTTGATACAAAGCTGAAGTCATGACATCACTGGTGTGCTTGGCTTTGATAACAAGCTCCAGTCATGACACCACATTTAGAATGTTCAATTGACCTGCTTTCCTTTGATACAAAGCTGAAGTCATGACATCACTGGTGTGCTTGGCTTTGATAACAAGCTCCAGTCATGACATCACATTTAGAATGTTCAGATGCCCTAAATGGCTTTGCTAGAAAACTCAAGTCATGACACCACATTTAGAATGTTCAATTGACCTGCTTTCCTTTGATACAAAGCTGAAGTCATGACATCACTGGTGTGCTTGGCTTTGATAACAAGCTCCAGTCATGACATCACATTTAGAATGTTCAGATGCCCTAAATGGCTTTGCTAGAAAACTCAAGTCATGACACCACATTTAGAATGTTCAATTGACCTGCTTTCCTTTGATACAAAGCTGAAGTCATGACATCACTGGTGTGGTTGGCTTTGATAACAAGTTCAACTCATGACATCACATTTAAAATGTTCAGATGCCCTATATGGCTTTGCTACAAAACTCAAGTGAACACATAATATTTAAATTTGTAGCTGCCAAGACTTTCTATCTATCTATCTATCTATCTATCTATCTATCTATCTATCTATCTATCTATCTATCTATCTATCTATCTATCTATCTATCTATCTATCCATACATCCATACATCCATTCATACATCCATACATCCATCCAAGCTCAAGTCATGACATCACTGGTGTGGTTGGCTTTGGGAACAAGTTCAACTCATGACAGCACATTTAAAATGTTCAGATGCCCTAAATGGCTTTGCTAAAAAACTCAAGTCAATTCACAATATTTAAATTTGTAGCTGCCATGAGTTTCTATCTATCTATCTATCTATCCATCTATCCATCTATCTATCTATCTATCCATACATCCATACATCCATACATCCATTCATCCATACATCCATCCAAGCTCAAGTCATGACATCACTGGTGTGGTTGGCTTTGGGAACAAGTTCAACTCATGACAGCACATTTAAAATGTTCAGATGCCCTAAATGGCTTTGCTAAAAAACTCAAGTCAATTCATAATATTTAAATTTGTAGCTGCCATGAGTTTCTATCTATCTATCTATCCATCTATCTATCTATCTATCTATCTATCTATCTATCTATCTATCTATCTATCTATCTATCTATCTATCTATCTATCTATCTATCTATCTATCTATATATCTATCTATCTATCTATCTATCTATCTATCTATCTATCTATCTATCTATCCATACATCCATACATCCATACATCCATTCATCCATACATCCATCCAAGCTCAAGTCATGACATCACTGGTGTGGTTGGCTTTGGGAACAAGTTCAACTCATGACAGCACATTTAAAATGTTCAGATGCCCTAAATGGCTTTGCTAAAAAACTCAAGTCAATTCATAATATTTAAATTTGTAGCTGCCATGAGTTTCTATCTATCTATCTATCTATCTATCTATCTATCTATCTATCTATCTATCTATCTATCTATCTATCTATCTATCTATCTATCTATCTATGCATCCATCCATCCATTTATCCATCCATACATCCATCATCCAAGATCAAGTCATGACATCACTGGTGTGGTTGGCTTTGGGAACAAGTTCAACTCATGACACCACATTTAGAATGTTCAGTTGACCTGCTTTCCTTTGATACAAAGCTGAAGTCATGACATCACTGGTGTGCTTGGCTTTGATAACAAGCTCCAGTCATGACACCACATTTAGAATGTTCAATTGACCTGCTTTCCTTTGATACAAAGCTGAAGTCATGACATCACTGGTGTGCTTGGCTTTGATAACAAGCTCCAGTCATGACATCACATTTAGAATGTTCAGATGCCCTAAATGGCTTTGCTAGAAAACTCAAGTCATGACACCATATTTAGAATGTTCAGTTGACCTGCTTTCCTTTGATACAAAGCTGAAGTCATGACATCACTGGTGTGCTTGGCTTTGATAACAAGCTCCAGTCATGACATCACATTTAGAATGTTCAGATGCCCTAAATGGCTTTGCTAGAAAACTCAAGTCATGACACCACATTTAGAATGTTCAATTGACCTGCTTTCCTTTGATACAAAGCTGAAGTCATGACATCACTGGTGTGGTTGGCTTTGATAACAAGTTCAACTCATGACATCACATTTAAAATGTTCAGATGCCCTATATGGCTTTGCTACAAAACTCAAGTGAACACATAATATTTAAATTTGTAGCTGCCAAGACTTTCTATCTATCTATCTATCTATCTATCTATCTATCTATCTATCTATCTATCTATCTATCTATCTATCTATCTATCTATCTATCCATACATCCATACATCCATCCATACATCCATACATCCATCCAAGCTCAAGTCATGACATCACTGGTGTGGTTGGCTTTGGGAACAAGTTCAACTCATGACAGCACATTTAAAATGTTCAGATGCCCTAAATGGCTTTGCTAAAAAACTCAAGTCAATTCACAATATTTAAATTTGTAGCTGCCATGAGTTTCTATCTATCTATCTATCTATCCATCTATCCATCTATCTATCTATCTATCCATACATCCATACATCCATACATCCATTCATCCATACATCCATCCAAGCTCAAGTCATGACATCACTGGTGTGGTTGGCTTTGGGAACAAGTTCAACTCATGACAGCACATTTAAAATGTTCAGATGCCCTAAATGGCTTTGCTAAAAAACTCAAGTCAATTCATAATATTTAAATTTGTAGCTGCCATGAGTTTCTATCTATCTATCTATCTATCTATCTATCTATCTATCTATCTATCTATCTATCTATCTATCTATCCATACATACATACATCCATCCATCCAAGATCAAGTCATGACATCACTGGTGTGGTTGGCTTTGGGAACAAGTTCAACTCATGACACCACATTTAGAATGTTCAGTTGACCTGCTTTCCTTTCATACAAAGCTGAAGTCATGACATCACTGGTGTGCTTGGCTTTGATAACAAGCTCCAGTCATGACATCACATTTAGAATGTTCAGATGCCCTAAATGGCTTTGCTAGAAAACTCAAGTCATGACACCACATTTAGAATGTTCAATTGACCTGCTTTCCTTTGATATAAAGCTGAAGTCATGACATCACTGGTGTGCTTGGCTTTGATAACAAGCTCCAGTCATGACATCACATTTAGAATGTTCAGATGCCCTAAATGGCTTTGCTAGTAAACTCAAGTCATGACACCACATTTAGAATGTTCAATTGACCTGCTTTCCTTTGATACAAAGCTGAAGTCATGACATCACTGGTGTGCTTGGCTTTGATAACAAGCTCCAGTCATGACATCACATTTAGAATGTTCAGATGCCCTAAATGGCTTTGCTAGAAAACTCAAGTCATGACACCACATTTAGAATGTTCAATTGACCTGCTTTCCTTTGATACAAAGCTGAAGTCATGACATCACTGGTGTGCTTGGCTTTGATAACAAGCTCCAGTCATGACATCACATTTAGAATGTTCAGATGCCCTAAATGGCTTTGCTAGAAAACTCAAGTCATGACACCACATTTAGAATGTTCAATTGACCTGCTTTCCTTTGATACAAAGCTGAAGTCATGACATCACTGGTGTGGTTGGCTTTG
>NW_028155252.1:205000-207500 GCF_963514095.1 Eutrigla gurnardus | reverse complement strand
CATGACACCACATTTAGAATGTTCAGTTGACCTGCTTTCCTTTGATACAAAGCTGAAGTCATGACATCACTGGTGTGCTTGGCTTTGATAACAAGCTCCAGTCATGACACCACATTTAGAATGTTCAATTGACCTGCTTTCCTTTGATACAAAGCTGAAGTCATGACATCACTGGTGTGCTTGGCTTTGATAACAAGCTCCAGTCATGACATCACATTTAGAATGTTCAGATGCCCTAAATGGCTTTGCTAGAAAACTCAAGTCATGACACCATATTTAGAATGTTCAGTTGACCTGCTTTCCTTTGATACAAAGCTGAAGTCATGACATCACTGGTGTGCTTGGCTTTGATAACAAGCTCCAGTCATGACATCACATTTAGAATGTTCAGATGCCCTAAATGGCTTTGCTAGAAAACTCAAGTCATGACACCACATTTAGAATGTTCAATTGACCTGCTTTCCTTTGATACAAAGCTGAAGTCATGACATCACTGGTGTGGTTGGCTTTGATAACAAGTTCAACTCATGACATCACATTTAAAATGTTCAGATGCCCTATATGGCTTTGCTACAAAACTCAAGTGAACACATAATATTTAAATTTGTAGCTGCCAAGACTTTCTATCTATCTATCTATCTATCTATCTATCTATCTATCTATCTATCTATCTATCTATCTATCTATCTATCTATCCATACATCCATACATCCATCCATACATCCATACATCCATCCAAGCTCAAGTCATGACATCACTGGTGTGGTTGGCTTTGGGAACAAGTTCAACTCATGACAGCACATTTAAAATGTTCAGATGCCCTAAATGGCTTTGCTAAAAAACTCAAGTCAATTCACAATATTTAAATTTGTAGCTGCCATGAGTTTCTATCTATCTATCTATCTATCTATCCATCTATCCATCTATCTATCTATCTATCCATACATCCATACATCCATACATCCATTCATCCATACATCCATCCAAGCTCAAGTCATGACATCACTGGTGTGGTTGGCTTTGGGAACAAGTTCAACTCATGACAGCACATTTAAAATGTTCAGATGCCCTAAATGGCTTTGCTAAAAAACTCAAGTCAATTCATAATATTTAAATTTGTAGCTGCCATGAGTTTCTATCTATCTATCTATCTATCTATCTATCTATCTATCTATCTATCTATCTATCTATCTATCTATCTATCTATCTATCTATCCATACATACATACATCCATCCATCCAAGATCAAGTCATGACATCACTGGTGTGGTTGGCTTTGGGAACAAGTTCAACTCATGACACCACATTTAGAATGTTCAGTTGACCTGCTTTCCTTTCATACAAAGCTGAAGTCATGACATCACTGGTGTGCTTGGCTTTGATAACAAGCTCCAGTCATGACATCACATTTAGAATGTTCAGATGCCCTAAATGGCTTTGCTAGAAAACTCAAGTCATGACACCACATTTAGAATGTTCAATTGACCTGCTTTCCTTTGATATAAAGCTGAAGTCATGACATCACTGGTGTGCTTGGCTTTGATAACAAGCTCCAGTCATGACATCACATTTAGAATGTTCAGATGCCCTAAATGGCTTTGCTAGTAAACTCAAGTCATGACACCACATTTAGAATGTTCAATTGACCTGCTTTCCTTTGATACAAAGCTGAAGTCATGACATCACTGGTGTGCTTGGCTTTGATAACAAGCTCCAGTCATGACATCACATTTAGAATGTTCAGATGCCCTAAATGGCTTTGCTAGAAAACTCAAGTCATGACACCACATTTAGAATGTTCAATTGACCTGCTTTCCTTTGATACAAAGCTGAAGTCATGACATCACTGGTGTGCTTGGCTTTGATAACAAGCTCCAGTCATGACATCACATTTAGAATGTTCAGATGCCCTAAATGGCTTTGCTAGAAAACTCAAGTCATGACACCACATTTAGAATGTTCAATTGACCTGCTTTCCTTTGATACAAAGCTGAAGTCATGACATCACTGGTGTGGTTGGCTTTGATAACAAGTTCAACTCATGACATCACATTTAAAATGTTCAGATGCCCTATATGGCTTTGCTACAAAACTCAAGTGAACACATAATATTTAAATTTGTAGCTGCCAAGACTTTCTATCTATCTATCTATCTATCTATCTATCTATCTATCTATCTATCTATCTATCTATCTATCTATCTATCTATCTATCTATCTATCCATACATCCATACATCCATCCATACATCCATACATCCATCCAAGCTCAAGTCATGACATCACTGGTGTGGTTGGCTTTGGGAACAAGTTCAACTCATGACAGCACATTTAAAATGTTCAGATGCCCTAAATGGCTTTGCTAAAAAACTCAAGTCAATTCACAATATTTAAATTTGTAGCTGCCATGAGTTTCTATCTATCTATCTATCTATCCATCTATCCATCTATCTATCTATCTATCCATACATCCATACATCCATACATCCATTCATCCATACA
>NW_028155252.1:197500-200000 GCF_963514095.1 Eutrigla gurnardus | reverse complement strand
TATCTATCTATCTATCTATCTATCTATCTATCTATCTATCTATCTATCTATCTATCTATCCATACATCCATACATCCATCCATACATCCATACATCCATCCAAGCTCAAGTCATGACATCACTGGTGTGGTTGGCTTTGGGAACAAGTTCAACTCATGACAGCACATTTAAAATGTTCAGATGCCCTAAATGGCTTTGCTAAAAAACTCAAGTCAATTCACAATATTTAAATTTGTAGCTGCCATGAGTTTCTATCTATCTATCTATCTATCTATCCATCTATCCATCTATCTATCTATCTATCCATACATCCATACATCCATACATCCATTCATCCATACATCCATCCAAGCTCAAGTCATGACATCACTGGTGTGGTTGGCTTTGGGAACAAGTTCAACTCATGACAGCACATTTAAAATGTTCAGATGCCCTAAATGGCTTTGCTAAAAAACTCAAGTCAATTCATAATATTTAAATTTGTAGCTGCCATGAGTTTCTATCTATCTATCTATCTATCTATCTATCTATCTATCTATCTATCTATCTATCTATCTATCTATCTATCTATCTATCCATACATACATACATCCATCCATCCAAGATCAAGTCATGACATCACTGGTGTGGTTGGCTTTGGGAACAAGTTCAACTCATGACACCACATTTAGAATGTTCAGTTGACCTGCTTTCCTTTCATACAAAGCTGAAGTCATGACATCACTGGTGTGCTTGGCTTTGATAACAAGCTCCAGTCATGACATCACATTTAGAATGTTCAGATGCCCTAAATGGCTTTGCTAGAAAACTCAAGTCATGACACCACATTTAGAATGTTCAATTGACCTGCTTTCCTTTGATATAAAGCTGAAGTCATGACATCACTGGTGTGCTTGGCTTTGATAACAAGCTCCAGTCATAACATCACATTTAGAATGTTCAGATGCCCTAAATGGCTTTGCTAGTAAACTCAAGTCATGACACCACATTTAGAATGTTCAATTGACCTGCTTTCCTTTGATACAAAGCTGAAGTCATGACATCACTGGTGTGCTTGGCTTTGATAACAAGCTCCAGTCATGACATCACATTTAGAATGTTCAGATGCCCTAAATGGCTTTGCTAGAAAACTCAAGTCATGACACCACATTTAGAATGTTCAATTGACCTGCTTTCCTTTGATACAAAGCTGAAGTCATGACATCACTGGTGTGCTTGGCTTTGATAACAAGCTCCAGTCATGACATCACATTTAGAATGTTCAGATGCCCTAAATGGCTTTGCTAGAAAACTCAAGTCATGACACCACATTTAGAATGTTCAATTGACCTGCTTTCCTTTGATACAAAGCTGAAGTCATGACATCACTGGTGTGGTTGGCTTTGATAACAAGTTCAACTCATGACATCACATTTAAAATGTTCAGATGCCCTATATGGCTTTGCTACAAAACTCAAGTGAACACATAATATTTAAATTTGTAGCTGCCAAGACTTTCTATCTATCTATCTATCTATCTATCTATCTATCTATCTATCTATCTATCTATCTATCTATCTATCTATCTATCTATCTATCTATCCATACATCCATACATCCATCCATACATCCATACATCCATCCAAGCTCAAGTCATGACATCACTGGTGTGGTTGGCTTTGGGAACAAGTTCAACTCATGACAGCACATTTAAAATGTTCAGATGCCCTAAATGGCTTTGCTAAAAAACTCAAGTCAATTCACAATATTTAAATTTGTAGCTGCCATGAGTTTCTATCTATCTATCTATCTATCCATCTATCCATCTATCTATCTATCTATCCATACATCCATACATCCATACATCCATTCATCCATACATCCATCCAAGCTCAAGTCATGACATCACTGGTGTGGTTGGCTTTGGGAACAAGTTCAACTCATGACAGCACATTTAAAATGTTCAGATGCCCTAAATGGCTTTGCTAAAAAACTCAAGTCAATTCATAATATTTAAATTTGTAGCTGCCATGAGTTTCTATCTATCTATCTATCCATCTATCTATCTATCTATCTATCTATCTATCTATCTATCTATCTATCTATCTATCTATCTATCTATCTATCTATCTATCTATCTATCCATACATCCATACATCCATACATCCATTCATCCATACATCCATCCAAGCTCAAGTCATGACATCACTGGTGTGGTTGGCTTTGGGAACAAGTTCAACTCATGACAGCACATTTAAAATGTTCAGATGCCCTAAATGGCTTTGCTAAAAAACTCAAGTCAATTCACAATATTTAAATTTGTAGCTGCCATGAGTTTCTATCTATCTATCTATCTATCTATCCATCTATCCATCTATCTATCTATCTATCCATACATCCATACATCCATACATCCATTCATCCATACATCCATCCAAGCTCAAGTCATGACATCACTGGTGTGGTTGGCTTTGGGAACAAGTTCAACTCATGACAGCACATTTAAAATGTTCAGATGCCC
>NW_028155252.1:52500-192500 GCF_963514095.1 Eutrigla gurnardus | reverse complement strand
GCTTGGCTTTGATAACAAGCTCCAGTCATGACACCACATTTAGAATGTTCAATTGACCTGCTTTCCTTTGATACAAAGCTGAAGTCATGACATCACTGGTGTGCTTGGCTTTGATAACAAGCTCCAGTCATGACATCACATTTAGAATGTTCAGATGCCCTAAATGGCTTTGCTAGAAAACTCAAGTCATGACACCATATTTAGAATGTTCAGTTGACCTGCTTTCCTTTGATACAAAGCTGAAGTCATGACATCACTGGTGTGCTTGGCTTTGATAACAAGCTCCAGTCATGACATCACATTTAGAATGTTCAGATGCCCTAAATGGCTTTGCTAGAAAACTCAAGTCATGACACCACATTTAGAATGTTCAATTGACCTGCTTTCCTTTGATACAAAGCTGAAGTCATGACATCACTGGTGTGGTTGGCTTTGATAACAAGTTCAACTCATGACATCACATTTAAAATGTTCAGATGCCCTATATGGCTTTGCTACAAAACTCAAGTGAACACATAATATTTAAATTTGTAGCTGCCAAGACTTTCTATCTATCTATCTATCTATCTATCTATCTATCTATCTATCTATCTATCTATCTATCTATCTATCTATCTATCTATCTATCTATCCATACATCCATACATCCATCCATACATCCATACATCCATCCAAGCTCAAGTCATGACATCACTGGTGTGGTTGGCTTTGGGAACAAGTTCAACTCATGACAGCACATTTAAAATGTTCAGATGCCCTAAATGGCTTTGCTAAAAAACTCAAGTCAATTCACAATATTTAAATTTGTAGCTGCCATGAGTTTCTATCTATCTATCTATCTATCCATCTATCCATCTATCTATCTATCTATCCATACATCCATACATCCATACATCCATTCATCCATACATCCATCCAAGCTCAAGTCATGACATCACTGGTGTGGTTGGCTTTGGGAACAAGTTCAACTCATGACAGCACATTTAAAATGTTCAGATGCCCTAAATGGCTTTGCTACAAAACTCAAGTGAACACATAATATTTAAATTTGTAGCTGCCAAGACTTTCTATCTATCTATCTATCTATCTATCTATCTATCTATCTATCTATCTATCTATCTATCTATCTATCTATCTATCTATCTATCTATCCATACATCCATACATCCATCCATACATCCATACATCCATCCAAGCTCAAGTCATGACATCACTGGTGTGGTTGGCTTTGGGAACAAGTTCAACTCATGACAGCACATTTAAAATGTTCAGATGCCCTAAATGGCTTTGCTAAAAAACTCAAGTCAATTCACAATATTTAAATTTGTAGCTGCCATGAGTTTCTATCTATCTATCTATCTATCCATCTATCCATCTATCTATCTATCTATCCATACATCCATACATCCATACATCCATTCATCCATACATCCATCCAAGCTCAAGTCATGACATCACTGGTGTGGTTGGCTTTGGGAACAAGTTCAACTCATGACAGCACATTTAAAATGTTCAGATGCCCTAAATGGCTTTGCTAAAAAACTCAAGTCAATTCATAATATTTAAATTTGTAGCTGCCATGAGTTTCTATCTATCTATCTATCTATCTATCTATCTATCTATCTATCTATCTATCTATCTATCTATCTATCTATCTATCTATCTATCTATCTATCTATCTATCCATACATACATACATCCATCCATCCAAGATCAAGTCATGACATCACTGGTGTGGTTGGCTTTGGGAACAAGTTCAACTCATGACACCACATTTAGAATGTTCAGTTGACCTGCTTTCCTTTCATACAAAGCTGAAGTCATGACATCACTGGTGTGCTTGGCTTTGATAACAAGCTCCAGTCATGACATCACATTTAGAATGTTCAGATGCCCTAAATGGCTTTGCTAGAAAACTCAAGTCATGACACCACATTTAGAATGTTCAATTGACCTGCTTTCCTTTGATACAAAGCTGAAGTCATGACATCACTGGTGTGCTTGGCTTTGATAACAAGCTCCAGTCATGACATCACATTTAGAATGTTCAGATGCCCTAAATGGCTTTGCTAGAAAACTCAAGTCATGACACCACATTTAGAATGTTCAATTGACCTGCTTTCCTTTGATATAAAGCTGAAGTCATGACATCACTGGTGTGCTTGGCTTTGATAACAAGCTCCAGTCATGACATCACATTTAGAATGTTCAGATGCCCTAAATGGCTTTGCTAGTAAACTCAAGTCATGACACCACATTTAGAATGTTCAATTGACCTGCTTTCCTTTGATACAAAGCTGAAGTCATGACATCACTGGTGTGCTTGGCTTTGATAACAAGCTCCAGTCATGACATCACATTTAGAATGTTCAGATGCCCTAAATGGCTTTGCTAGAAAACTCAAGTCATGACACCACATTTAGAATGTTCAATTGACCTGCTTTCCTTTGATACAAAGCTGAAGTCATGACATCACTGGTGTGCTTGGCTTTGATAACAAGCTCCAGTCATGACATCACATTTAGAATGTTCAGATGCCCTAAATGGCTTTGCTAGAAAACTCAAGTCATGACACCACATTTAGAATGTTCAATTGACCTGCTTTCCTTTGATACAAAGCTGAAGTCATGACATCACTGGTGTGGTTGGCTTTGATAACAAGTTCAACTCATGACATCACATTTAAAATGTTCAGATGCCCTATATGGCTTTGCTACAAAACTCAAGTGAACACATAATATTTAAATTTGTAGCTGCCAAGACTTTCTATCTATCTATCTATCTATCTATCTATCTATCTATCTATCTATCTATCTATCTATCTATCTATCTATCTATCTATCTATCTATCCATACATCCATACATCCATCCATACATCCATACATCCATCCAAGCTCAAGTCATGACATCACTGGTGTGGTTGGCTTTGGGAACAAGTTCAACTCATGACAGCACATTTAAAATGTTCAGATGCCCTAAATGGCTTTGCTAAAAAACTCAAGTCAATTCACAATATTTAAATTTGTAGCTGCCATGAGTTTCTATCTATCTATCTATCTATCCATCTATCCATCTATCTATCTATCTATCCATACATCCATACATCCATACATCCATTCATCCATACATCCATCCAAGCTCAAGTCATGACATCACTGGTGTGGTTGGCTTTGGGAACAAGTTCAACTCATGACAGCACATTTAAAATGTTCAGATGCCCTAAATGGCTTTGCTAAAAAACTCAAGTCAATTCATAATATTTAAATTTGTAGCTGCCATGAGTTTCTATCTATCTATCTATCCATCTATCTATCTATCTATCTATCTATCTATCTATCTATCTATCTATCTATCTATCCATACATCCATACATCCATTCATCCATACATCCATCCAAGCTCAAGTCATGACATCACTGGTGTGGTTGGCTTTGGGAACAAGTTCAACTCATGACAGCACATTTAAAATGTTCAGATGCCCTAAATGGCTTTGCTAAAAAACTCAAGTCAATTCATAATATTTAAATTTGTAGCTGCCATGAGTTTCTATCTATCTATCTATCTATCTATCTATCTATCTATCTATCTATCTATCTATCTATCTATCTATCTATCTATCTATGCATCCATCCATCCATTTATCCATCCATACATCCATCATCCAAGATCAAGTCATGACATCACTGGTGTGGTTGGCTTTGGGAACAAGTTCAACTCATGACACCACATTTAGAATGTTCAGTTGACCTGCTTTCCTTTGATACAAAGCTGAAGTCATGACATCACTGGTGTGCTTGGCTTTGATAACAAGCTCCAGTCATGACACCACATTTAGAATGTTCAATTGACCTGCTTTCCTTTGATACAAAGCTGAAGTCATGACATCACTGGTGTGCTTGGCTTTGATAACAAGCTCCAGTCATGACATCACATTTAGAATGTTCAGATGCCCTAAATGGCTTTGCTAGAAAACTCAAGTCATGACACCATATTTAGAATGTTCAGTTGACCTGCTTTCCTTTGATACAAAGCTGAAGTCATGACATCACTGGTGTGCTTGGCTTTGATAACAAGCTCCAGTCATGACATCACATTTAGAATGTTCAGATGCCCTAAATGGCTTTGCTAGAAAACTCAAGTCATGACACCACATTTAGAATGTTCAATTGACCTGCTTTCCTTTGATACAAAGCTGAAGTCATGACATCACTGGTGTGGTTGGCTTTGATAACAAGTTCAACTCATGACATCACATTTAAAATGTTCAGATGCCCTATATGGCTTTGCTACAAAACTCAAGTGAACACATAATATTTAAATTTGTAGCTGCCAAGACTTTCTATCTATCTATCTATCTATCTATCTATCTATCTATCTATCTATCTATCTATCTATCTATCTATCTATCTATCTATCCATACATCCATACATCCATCCATACATCCATACATCCATCCAAGCTCAAGTCATGACATCACTGGTGTGGTTGGCTTTGGGAACAAGTTCAACTCATGACAGCACATTTAAAATGTTCAGATGCCCTAAATGGCTTTGCTAAAAAACTCAAGTCAATTCACAATATTTAAATTTGTAGCTGCCATGAGTTTCTATCTATCTATCTATCTATCCATCTATCCATCTATCTATCTATCTATCCATACATCCATACATCCATACATCCATTCATCCATACATCCATCCAAGCTCAAGTCATGACATCACTGGTGTGGTTGGCTTTGGGAACAAGTTCAACTCATGACAGCACATTTAAAATGTTCAGATGCCCTAAATGGCTTTGCTACAAAACTCAAGTGAACACATAATATTTAAATTTGTAGCTGCCAAGACTTTCTATCTATCTATCTATCTATCTATCTATCTATCTATCTATCTATCTATCTATCTATCTATCTATCTATCTATCTATCTATCTATCTATCTATCTATCCATACATCCATACATCCATCCATACATCCATACATCCATCCAAGCTCAAGTCATGACATCACTGGTGTGGTTGGCTTTGGGAACAAGTTCAACTCATGACAGCACATTTAAAATGTTCAGATGCCCTAAATGGCTTTGCTAAAAAACTCAAGTCAATTCACAATATTTAAATTTGTAGCTGCCATGAGTTTCTATCTATCTATCTATCTATCCATCTATCCATCTATCTATCTATCTATCCATACATCCATACATCCATACATCCATTCATCCATACATCCATCCAAGCTCAAGTCATGACATCACTGGTGTGGTTGGCTTTGGGAACAAGTTCAACTCATGACAGCACATTTAAAATGTTCAGATGCCCTAAATGGCTTTGCTAAAAAACTCAAGTCAATTCATAATATTTAAATTTGTAGCTGCCATGAGTTTCTATCTATCTATCTATCTATCTATCTATCTATCTATCTATCTATCTATCTATCTATCTATCTATCTATCTATCCATACATACATACATCCATCCATCCAAGATCAAGTCATGACATCACTGGTGTGGTTGGCTTTGGGAACAAGTTCAACTCATGACACCACATTTAGAATGTTCAGTTGACCTGCTTTCCTTTCATACAAAGCTGAAGTCATGACATCACTGGTGTGCTTGGCTTTGATAACAAGCTCCAGTCATGACATCACATTTAGAATGTTCAGATGCCCTAAATGGCTTTGCTAGAAAACTCAAGTCATGACACCACATTTAGAATGTTCAATTGACCTGCTTTCCTTTGATACAAAGCTGAAGTCATGACATCACTGGTGTGCTTGGCTTTGATAACAAGCTCCAGTCATGACATCACATTTAGAATGTTCAGATGCCCTAAATGGCTTTGCTAGAAAACTCAAGTCATGACACCACATTTAGAATGTTCAATTGACCTGCTTTCCTTTGATATAAAGCTGAAGTCATGACATCACTGGTGTGCTTGGCTTTGATAACAAGCTCCAGTCATGACATCACATTTAGAATGTTCAGATGCCCTAAATGGCTTTGCTAGTAAACTCAAGTCATGACACCACATTTAGAATGTTCAATTGACCTGCTTTCCTTTGATACAAAGCTGAAGTCATGACATCACTGGTGTGCTTGGCTTTGATAACAAGCTCCAGTCATGACATCACATTTAGAATGTTCAGATGCCCTAAATGGCTTTGCTAGAAAACTCAAGTCATGACACCACATTTAGAATGTTCAATTGACCTGCTTTCCTTTGATATAAAGCTGAAGTCATGACATCACTGGTGTGGTTGGCTTTGATAACAAGTTCAACTCATGACATCACATTTAAAATGTTCAGATGCCCTATATGGCTTTGCTACAAAACTCAAGTGAACACATAATATTTAAATTTGTAGCTGCCATGAGTTTCTATCTATCTATCTATCTATCTATCTATCTATCTATCTATCTATCTATCTATCTATCTATCTATCTATCTATGCATCCATCCATCCATTTATCCATCCATACATCCATCATCCAAGATCAAGTCATGACATCACTGGTGTGGTTGGCTTTGGGAACAAGTTCAACTCATGACACCACATTTAGAATGTTCAGTTGACCTGCTTTCCTTTGATACAAAGCTGAAGTCATGACATCACTGGTGTGCTTGGCTTTGATAACAAGCTCCAGTCATGACACCACATTTAGAATGTTCAATTGACCTGCTTTCCTTTGATACAAAGCTGAAGTCATGACATCACTGGTGTGCTTGGCTTTGATAACAAGCTCCAGTCATGACATCACATTTAGAATGTTCAGATGCCCTAAATGGCTTTGCTAGAAAACTCAAGTCATGACACCATATTTAGAATGTTCAGTTGACCTGCTTTCCTTTGATACAAAGCTGAAGTCATGACATCACTGGTGTGCTTGGCTTTGATAACAAGCTCCAGTCATGACATCACATTTAGAATGTTCAGATGCCCTAAATGGCTTTGCTAGAAAACTCAAGTCATGACACCACATTTAGAATGTTCAATTGACCTGCTTTCCTTTGATACAAAGCTGAAGTCATGACATCACTGGTGTGGTTGGCTTTGATAACAAGTTCAACTCATGACATCACATTTAAAATGTTCAGATGCCCTATATGGCTTTGCTACAAAACTCAAGTGAACACATAATATTTAAATTTGTAGCTGCCAAGACTTTCTATCTATCTATCTATCTATCTATCTATCTATCTATCTATCTATCTATCTATCTATCTATCTATCTATCTATCTATCTATCTATCCATACATCCATACATCCATCCATACATCCATACATCCATCCAAGCTCAAGTCATGACATCACTGGTGTGGTTGGCTTTGGGAACAAGTTCAACTCATGACAGCACATTTAAAATGTTCAGATGCCCTAAATGGCTTTGCTAAAAAACTCAAGTCAATTCACAATATTTAAATTTGTAGCTGCCATGAGTTTCTATCTATCTATCTATCTATCTATCTATCTATCTATCTATCTATCTATCTATCTATCTATCTATCTATCCATACATCCATACATCCATACATCCATTCATCCATACATCCATCCAAGCTCAAGTCATGACATCACTGGTGTGGTTGGCTTTGGGAACAAGTTCAACTCATGACAGCACATTTAAAATGTTCAGATGCCCTAAATGGCTTTGCTAAAAAACTCAAGTCAATTCACAATATTTAAATTTGTAGCTGCCATGAGTTTCTATCTATCTATCTATCTATCCATCTATCCATCTATCTATCTATCTATCCATACATCCATACATCCATACATCCATTCATCCATACATCCATCCAAGCTCAAGTCATGACATCACTGGTGTGGTTGGCTTTGGGAACAAGTTCAACTCATGACAGCACATTTAAAATGTTCAGATGCCCTAAATGGCTTTGCTAAAAAACTCAAGTCAATTCATAATATTTAAATTTGTAGCTGCCATGAGTTTCTATCTATCTATCTATCTATCTATCTATCTATCTATCTATCTATCTATCTATCTATCTATCTATCTATCTATCTATCTATCTATCTATCCATACATCCATACATCCATACATCCATTCATCCATACATCCATCCAAGCTCAAGTCATGACATCACTGGTGTGGTTGGCTTTGGGAACAAGTTCAACTCATGACACCACATTTAGAATGTTCAGTTGACCTGCTTTCCTTTGATACAAAGCTGAAGTCATGACATCACTGGTGTGCTTGGCTTTGATAACAAGCTCCAGTCATGACACCACATTTAGAATGTTCAATTGACCTGCTTTCCTTTGATACAAAGCTGAAGTCATGACATCACTGGTGTGCTTGGCTTTGATAACAAGCTCCAGTCATGACATCACATTTAGAATGTTCAGATGCCCTAAATGGCTTTGCTAGAAAACTCAAGTCATGACACCATATTTAGAATGTTCAGTTGACCTGCTTTCCTTTGATACAAAGCTGAAGTCATGACATCACTGGTGTGCTTGGCTTTGATAACAAGCTCCAGTCATGACATCACATTTAGAATGTTCAGATGCCCTAAATGGCTTTGCTAGAAAACTCAAGTCATGACACCACATTTAGAATGTTCAATTGACCTGCTTTCCTTTGATACAAAGCTGAAGTCATGACATCACTGGTGTGGTTGGCTTTGATAACAAGTTCAACTCATGACATCACATTTAAAATGTTCAGATGCCCTATATGGCTTTGCTACAAAACTCAAGTGAACACATAATATTTAAATTTGTAGCTGCCAAGACTTTCTATCTATCTATCTATCTATCTATCTATCTATCTATCTATCTATCTATCTATCTATCTATCTATCTATCTATCTATCTATCTATCCATACATCCATACATCCATCCATACATCCATACATCCATCCAAGCTCAAGTCATGACATCACTGGTGTGGTTGGCTTTGGGAACAAGTTCAACTCATGACAGCACATTTAAAATGTTCAGATGCCCTAAATGGCTTTGCTAAAAAACTCAAGTCAATTCACAATATTTAAATTTGTAGCTGCCATGAGTTTCTATCTATCTATCTATCTATCTATCCATCTATCCATCTATCTATCTATCTATCCATACATCCATACATCCATACATCCATTCATCCATACATCCATCCAAGCTCAAGTCATGACATCACTGGTGTGGTTGGCTTTGGGAACAAGTTCAACTCATGACAGCACATTTAAAATGTTCAGATGCCCTAAATGGCTTTGCTAAAAAACTCAAGTCAATTCATAATATTTAAATTTGTAGCTGCCATGAGTTTCTATCTATCTATCTATCTATCTATCTATCTATCTATCTATCTATCTATCTATCTATCTATCTATCTATCTATCTATCCATACATCCATACATCCATTCATCCATACATCCATCCAAGCTCAAGTCATGACATCACTGGTGTGGTTGGCTTTGGGAACAAGTTCAACTCATGACAGCACATTTAAAATGTTCAGATGCCCTAAATGGCTTTGCTAAAAAACTCAAGTCAATTCATAATATTTAAATTTGTAGCTGCCATGAGTTTCTATCTATCTATCTATCTATCTATCTATCTATCTATCTATCTATCTATCTATCTATCTATCTATCTATCTATCTATGCATCCATCCATCCATTTATCCATCCATACATCCATCATCCAAGATCAAGTCATGACATCACTGGTGTGGTTGGCTTTGGGAACAAGTTCAACTCATGACACCACATTTAGAATGTTCAGTTGACCTGCTTTCCTTTGATACAAAGCTGAAGTCATGACATCACTGGTGTGCTTGGCTTTGATAACAAGCTCCAGTCATGACACCACATTTAGAATGTTCAATTGACCTGCTTTCCTTTGATACAAAGCTGAAGTCATGACATCACTGGTGTGCTTGGCTTTGATAACAAGCTCCAGTCATGACATCACATTTAGAATGTTCAGATGCCCTAAATGGCTTTGCTAGAAAACTCAAGTCATGACACCATATTTAGAATGTTCAGTTGACCTGCTTTCCTTTGATACAAAGCTGAAGTCATGACATCACTGGTGTGCTTGGCTTTGATAACAAGCTCCAGTCATGACATCACATTTAGAATGTTCAGATGCCCTAAATGGCTTTGCTAGAAAACTCAAGTCATGACACCACATTTAGAATGTTCAATTGACCTGCTTTCCTTTGATACAAAGCTGAAGTCATGACATCACTGGTGTGGTTGGCTTTGATAACAAGTTCAACTCATGACATCACATTTAAAATGTTCAGATGCCCTATATGGCTTTGCTACAAAACTCAAGTGAACACATAATATTTAAATTTGTAGCTGCCAAGACTTTCTATCTATCTATCTATCTATCTATCTATCTATCTATCTATCTATCTATCTATCTATCTATCTATCTATCTATCCATACATCCATACATCCATCCATACATCCATACATCCATCCAAGCTCAAGTCATGACATCACTGGTGTGGTTGGCTTTGGGAACAAGTTCAACTCATGACAGCACATTTAAAATGTTCAGATGCCCTAAATGGCTTTGCTAAAAAACTCAAGTCAATTCACAATATTTAAATTTGTAGCTGCCATGAGTTTCTATCTATCTATCTATCTATCCATCTATCCATCTATCTATCTATCTATCCATACATCCATACATCCATACATCCATTCATCCATACATCCATCCAAGCTCAAGTCATGACATCACTGGTGTGGTTGGCTTTGGGAACAAGTTCAACTCATGACAGCACATTTAAAATGTTCAGATGCCCTAAATGGCTTTGCTACAAAACTCAAGTGAACACATAATATTTAAATTTGTAGCTGCCAAGACTTTCTATCTATCTATCTATCTATCTATCTATCTATCTATCTATCTATCTATCTATCTATCTATCTATCTATCTATCTATCTATCTATCCATACATCCATACATCCATCCATACATCCATACATCCATCCAAGCTCAAGTCATGACATCACTGGTGTGGTTGGCTTTGGGAACAAGTTCAACTCATGACAGCACATTTAAAATGTTCAGATGCCCTAAATGGCTTTGCTAAAAAACTCAAGTCAATTCACAATATTTAAATTTGTAGCTGCCATGAGTTTCTATCTATCTATCTATCTATCTATCTATCTATCTATCTATCTATCTATCTATCTATCTATCTATCCATACATCCATACATCCATACATCCATTCATCCATACATCCATCCAAGCTCAAGTCATGACATCACTGGTGTGGTTGGCTTTGGGAACAAGTTCAACTCATGACAGCACATTTAAAATGTTCAGATGCCCTAAATGGCTTTGCTAAAAAACTCAAGTCAATTCATAATATTTAAATTTGTAGCTGCCATGAGTTTCTATCTATCTATCTATCTATCTATCTATCTATCTATCTATCTATCTATCTATCTATCTATCTATCTATCTATCTATCTATCTATGCATCCATCCATCCATTTATCCATCCATACATCCATCATCCAAGATCAAGTCATGACATCACTGGTGTGGTTGGCTTTGGGAACAAGTTCAACTCATGACACCACATTTAGAATGTTCAGTTGACCTGCTTTCCTTTGATACAAAGCTGAAGTCATGACATCACTGGTGTGCTTGGCTTTGATAACAAGCTCCAGTCATGACACCACATTTAGAATGTTCAATTGACCTGCTTTCCTTTGATACAAAGCTGAAGTCATGACATCACTGGTGTGCTTGGCTTTGATAACAAGCTCCAGTCATGACATCACATTTAGAATGTTCAGATGCCCTAAATGGCTTTGCTAGAAAACTCAAGTCATGACACCATATTTAGAATGTTCAGTTGACCTGCTTTCCTTTGATACAAAGCTGAAGTCATGACATCACTGGTGTGCTTGGCTTTGATAACAAGCTCCAGTCATGACATCACATTTAGAATGTTCAGATGCCCTAAATGGCTTTGCTAGAAAACTCAAGTCATGACACCACATTTAGAATGTTCAATTGACCTGCTTTCCTTTGATACAAAGCTGAAGTCATGACATCACTGGTGTGGTTGGCTTTGATAACAAGTTCAACTCATGACATCACATTTAAAATGTTCAGATGCCCTATATGGCTTTGCTACAAAACTCAAGTGAACACATAATATTTAAATTTGTAGCTGCCAAGACTTTCTATCTATCTATCTATCTATCTATCTATCTATCTATCTATCTATCTATCTATCTATCTATCTATCTATCTATCCATACATCCATACATCCATCCATACATCCATACATCCATCCAAGCTCAAGTCATGACATCACTGGTGTGGTTGGCTTTGGGAACAAGTTCAACTCATGACAGCACATTTAAAATGTTCAGATGCCCTAAATGGCTTTGCTAAAAAACTCAAGTCAATTCACAATATTTAAATTTGTAGCTGCCATGAGTTTCTATCTATCTATCTATCTATCCATCTATCCATCTATCTATCTATCTATCCATACATCCATACATCCATACATCCATTCATCCATACATCCATCCAAGCTCAAGTCATGACATCACTGGTGTGGTTGGCTTTGGGAACAAGTTCAACTCATGACAGCACATTTAAAATGTTCAGATGCCCTAAATGGCTTTGCTACAAAACTCAAGTGAACACATAATATTTAAATTTGTAGCTGCCAAGACTTTCTATCTATCTATCTATCTATCTATCTATCTATCTATCTATCTATCTATCTATCTATCTATCTATCTATCTATCTATCTATCCATACATCCATACATCCATCCATACATCCATACATCCATCCAAGCTCAAGTCATGACATCACTGGTGTGGTTGGCTTTGGGAACAAGTTCAACTCATGACAGCACATTTAAAATGTTCAGATGCCCTAAATGGCTTTGCTAAAAAACTCAAGTCAATTCACAATATTTAAATTTGTAGCTGCCATGAGTTTCTATCTATCTATCTATCTATCCATCTATCCATCTATCTATCTATCTATCCATACATCCATACATCCATACATCCATTCATCCATACATCCATCCAAGCTCAAGTCATGACATCACTGGTGTGGTTGGCTTTGGGAACAAGTTCAACTCATGACAGCACATTTAAAATGTTCAGATGCCCTAAATGGCTTTGCTAAAAAACTCAAGTCAATTCATAATATTTAAATTTGTAGCTGCCATGAGTTTCTATCTATCTATCTATCTATCTATCTATCTATCTATCTATCTATCTATCTATCTATCTATCTATCTATCTATCTATCTATCTATGCATCCATCCATCCATTTATCCATCCATACATCCATCATCCAAGATCAAGTCATGACATCACTGGTGTGGTTGGCTTTGGGAACAAGTTCAACTCATGACACCACATTTAGAATGTTCAGTTGACCTGCTTTCCTTTGATACAAAGCTGAAGTCATGACATCACTGGTGTGCTTGGCTTTGATAACAAGCTCCAGTCATGACACCACATTTAGAATGTTCAATTGACCTGCTTTCCTTTGATACAAAGCTGAAGTCATGACATCACTGGTGTGCTTGGCTTTGATAACAAGCTCCAGTCATGACATCACATTTAGAATGTTCAGATGCCCTAAATGGCTTTGCTAGAAAACTCAAGTCATGACACCATATTTAGAATGTTCAGTTGACCTGCTTTCCTTTGATACAAAGCTGAAGTCATGACATCACTGGTGTGCTTGGCTTTGATAACAAGCTCCAGTCATGACATCACATTTAGAATGTTCAGATGCCCTAAATGGCTTTGCTAGAAAACTCAAGTCATGACACCACATTTAGAATGTTCAATTGACCTGCTTTCCTTTGATACAAAGCTGAAGTCATGACATCACTGGTGTGGTTGGCTTTGATAACAAGTTCAACTCATGACATCACATTTAAAATGTTCAGATGCCCTATATGGCTTTGCTACAAAACTCAAGTGAACACATAATATTTAAATTTGTAGCTGCCAAGACTTTCTATCTATCTATCTATCTATCTATCTATCTATCTATCTATCTATCTATCTATCTATCTATCTATCTATCTATCCATACATCCATACATCCATCCATACATCCATACATCCATCCAAGCTCAAGTCATGACATCACTGGTGTGGTTGGCTTTGGGAACAAGTTCAACTCATGACAGCACATTTAAAATGTTCAGATGCCCTAAATGGCTTTGCTAAAAAACTCAAGTCAATTCACAATATTTAAATTTGTAGCTGCCATGAGTTTCTATCTATCTATCTATCTATCCATCTATCCATCTATCTATCTATCTATCCATACATCCATACATCCATACATCCATTCATCCATACATCCATCCAAGCTCAAGTCATGACATCACTGGTGTGGTTGGCTTTGGGAACAAGTTCAACTCATGACAGCACATTTAAAATGTTCAGATGCCCTAAATGGCTTTGCTACAAAACTCAAGTGAACACATAATATTTAAATTTGTAGCTGCCAAGACTTTCTATCTATCTATCTATCTATCTATCTATCTATCTATCTATCTATCTATCTATCTATCTATCTATCTATCTATCTATCCATACATCCATACATCCATCCATACATCCATACATCCATCCAAGCTCAAGTCATGACATCACTGGTGTGGTTGGCTTTGGGAACAAGTTCAACTCATGACAGCACATTTAAAATGTTCAGATGCCCTAAATGGCTTTGCTAAAAAACTCAAGTCAATTCACAATATTTAAATTTGTAGCTGCCATGAGTTTCTATCTATCTATCTATCTATCCATCTATCCATCTATCTATCTATCTATCCATACATCCATACATCCATACATCCATTCATCCATACATCCATCCAAGCTCAAGTCATGACATCACTGGTGTGGTTGGCTTTGGGAACAAGTTCAACTCATGACAGCACATTTAAAATGTTCAGATGCCCTAAATGGCTTTGCTAAAAAACTCAAGTCAATTCATAATATTTAAATTTGTAGCTGCCATGAGTTTCTATCTATCTATCTATCTATCTATCTATCTATCTATCTATCTATCTATCTATCTATCTATCTATCTATCTATCTATCCATACATACATACATCCATCCATCCAAGATCAAGTCATGACATCACTGGTGTGGTTGGCTTTGGGAACAAGTTCAACTCATGACACCACATTTAGAATGTTCAGTTGACCTGCTTTCCTTTCATACAAAGCTGAAGTCATGACATCACTGGTGTGCTTGGCTTTGATAACAAGCTCCAGTCATGACATCACATTTAGAATGTTCAGATGCCCTAAATGGCTTTGCTAGAAAACTCAAGTCATGACACCACATTTAGAATGTTCAATTGACCTGCTTTCCTTTGATACAAAGCTGAAGTCATGACATCACTGGTGTGCTTGGCTTTGATAACAAGCTCCAGTCATGACATCACATTTAGAATGTTCAGATGCCCTAAATGGCTTTGCTAGAAAACTCAAGTCATGACACCACATTTAGAATGTTCAATTGACCTGCTTTCCTTTGATATAAAGCTGAAGTCATGACATCACTGGTGTGCTTGGCTTTGATAACAAGCTCCAGTCATGACATCACATTTAGAATGTTCAGATGCCCTAAATGGCTTTGCTAGTAAACTCAAGTCATGACACCACATTTAGAATGTTCAATTGACCTGCTTTCCTTTGATACAAAGCTGAAGTCATGACATCACTGGTGTGCTTGGCTTTGATAACAAGCTCCAGTCATGACATCACATTTAGAATGTTCAGATGCCCTAAATGGCTTTGCTAGAAAACTCAAGTCATGACACCACATTTAGAATGTTCAATTGACCTGCTTTCCTTTGATATAAAGCTGAAGTCATGACATCACTGGTGTGGTTGGCTTTGATAACAAGTTCAACTCATGACATCACATTTAAAATGTTCAGATGCCCTATATGGCTTTGCTACAAAACTCAAGTGAACACATAATATTTAAATTTGTAGCTGCCATGAGTTTCTATCTATCTATCTATCTATCTATCTATCTATCTATCTATCTATCTATCTATCTATCTATCTATCTATCTATCTATCTATGCATCCATCCATCCATTTATCCATCCATACATCCATCATCCAAGATCAAGTCATGACATCACTGGTGTGGTTGGCTTTGGGAACAAGTTCAACTCATGACACCACATTTAGAATGTTCAGTTGACCTGCTTTCCTTTGATACAAAGCTGAAGTCATGACATCACTGGTGTGCTTGGCTTTGATAACAAGCTCCAGTCATGACACCACATTTAGAATGTTCAATTGACCTGCTTTCCTTTGATACAAAGCTGAAGTCATGACATCACTGGTGTGCTTGGCTTTGATAACAAGCTCCAGTCATGACATCACATTTAGAATGTTCAGATGCCCTAAATGGCTTTGCTAGAAAACTCAAGTCATGACACCATATTTAGAATGTTCAGTTGACCTGCTTTCCTTTGATACAAAGCTGAAGTCATGACATCACTGGTGTGCTTGGCTTTGATAACAAGCTCCAGTCATGACATCACATTTAGAATGTTCAGATGCCCTAAATGGCTTTGCTAGAAAACTCAAGTCATGACACCACATTTAGAATGTTCAATTGACCTGCTTTCCTTTGATACAAAGCTGAAGTCATGACATCACTGGTGTGGTTGGCTTTGATAACAAGTTCAACTCATGACATCACATTTAAAATGTTCAGATGCCCTATATGGCTTTGCTACAAAACTCAAGTGAACACATAATATTTAAATTTGTAGCTGCCAAGACTTTCTATCTATCTATCTATCTATCTATCTATCTATCTATCTATCTATCTATCTATCTATCTATCTATCTATCTATCCATACATCCATACATCCATCCATACATCCATACATCCATCCAAGCTCAAGTCATGACATCACTGGTGTGGTTGGCTTTGGGAACAAGTTCAACTCATGACAGCACATTTAAAATGTTCAGATGCCCTAAATGGCTTTGCTAAAAAACTCAAGTCAATTCACAATATTTAAATTTGTAGCTGCCATGAGTTTCTATCTATCTATCTATCTATCTATCTATCTATCTATCTATCTATCTATCTATCTATCTATCTATCTATCCATACATCCATACATCCATACATCCATTCATCCATACATCCATCCAAGCTCAAGTCATGACATCACTGGTGTGGTTGGCTTTGGGAACAAGTTCAACTCATGACAGCACATTTAAAATGTTCAGATGCCCTAAATGGCTTTGCTAAAAAACTCAAGTCAATTCACAATATTTAAATTTGTAGCTGCCATGAGTTTCTATCTATCTATCTATCTATCCATCTATCCATCTATCTATCTATCTATCCATACATCCATACATCCATACATCCATTCATCCATACATCCATCCAAGCTCAAGTCATGACATCACTGGTGTGGTTGGCTTTGGGAACAAGTTCAACTCATGACAGCACATTTAAAATGTTCAGATGCCCTAAATGGCTTTGCTAAAAAACTCAAGTCAATTCATAATATTTAAATTTGTAGCTGCCATGAGTTTCTATCTATCTATCTATCTATCTATCTATCTATCTATCTATCTATCTATCTATCTATCTATCTATCTATCTATCTATCTATCTATCCATACATCCATACATCCATACATCCATTCATCCATACATCCATCCAAGCTCAAGTCATGACATCACTGGTGTGGTTGGCTTTGGGAACAAGTTCAACTCATGACAGCACATTTAAAATGTTCAGATGCCCTAAATGGCTTTGCTAAAAAACTCAAGTCAATTCATAATATTTAAATTTGTAGCTGCCATGAGTTTCTATCTATCTATCTATCTATCTATCTATCTATCTATCTATCTATCTATCTATCTATCTATCTATCTATCTATCTATCTATCTATCTATCTATCTATGCATCCATCCATCCATTTATCCATCCATACATCCATCATCCAAGATCAAGTCATGACATCACTGGTGTGGTTGGCTTTGGGAACAAGTTCAACTCATGACACCACATTTAGAATGTTCAGTTGACCTGCTTTCCTTTGATACAAAGCTGAAGTCATGACATCACTGGTGTGCTTGGCTTTGATAACAAGCTCCAGTCATGACACCACATTTAGAATGTTCAATTGACCTGCTTTCCTTTGATACAAAGCTGAAGTCATGACATCACTGGTGTGCTTGGCTTTGATAACAAGCTCCAGTCATGACATCACATTTAGAATGTTCAGATGCCCTAAATGGCTTTGCTAGAAAACTCAAGTCATGACACCATATTTAGAATGTTCAGTTGACCTGCTTTCCTTTGATACAAAGCTGAAGTCATGACATCACTGGTGTGCTTGGCTTTGATAACAAGCTCCAGTCATGACATCACATTTAGAATGTTCAGATGCCCTAAATGGCTTTGCTAGAAAACTCAAGTCATGACACCACATTTAGAATGTTCAATTGACCTGCTTTCCTTTGATACAAAGCTGAAGTCATGACATCACTGGTGTGGTTGGCTTTGATAACAAGTTCAACTCATGACATCACATTTAAAATGTTCAGATGCCCTATATGGCTTTGCTACAAAACTCAAGTGAACACATAATATTTAAATTTGTAGCTGCCAAGACTTTCTATCTATCTATCTATCTATCTATCTATCTATCTATCTATCTATCTATCTATCTATCTATCTATCTATCTATCTATCTATCCATACATCCATACATCCATCCATACATCCATACATCCATCCAAGCTCAAGTCATGACATCACTGGTGTGGTTGGCTTTGGGAACAAGTTCAACTCATGACAGCACATTTAAAATGTTCAGATGCCCTAAATGGCTTTGCTAAAAAACTCAAGTCAATTCACAATATTTAAATTTGTAGCTGCCATGAGTTTCTATCTATCTATCTATCTATCTATCTATCTATCTATCTATCTATCTATCTATCTATCTATCTATCTATCTATCTATCCATACATCCATACATCCATACATCCATTCATCCATACATCCATCCAAGCTCAAGTCATGACATCACTGGTGTGGTTGGCTTTGGGAACAAGTTCAACTCATGACAGCACATTTAAAATGTTCAGATGCCCTAAATGGCTTTGCTAAAAAACTCAAGTCAATTCATAATATTTAAATTTGTAGCTGCCATGAGTTTCTATCTATCTATCTATCTATCTATCTATCTATCTATCTATCTATCTATCTATCTATCTATCTATCTATGCATCCATCCATCCATTTATCCATCCATACATCCATCATCCAAGATCAAGTCATGACATCACTGGTGTGGTTGGCTTTGGGAACAAGTTCAACTCATGACACCACATTTAGAATGTTCAGTTGACCTGCTTTCCTTTGATACAAAGCTGAAGTCATGACATCACTGGTGTGCTTGGCTTTGATAACAAGCTCCAGTCATGACACCACATTTAGAATGTTCAATTGACCTGCTTTCCTTTGATACAAAGCTGAAGTCATGACATCACTGGTGTGCTTGGCTTTGATAACAAGCTCCAGTCATGACATCACATTTAGAATGTTCAGATGCCCTAAATGGCTTTGCTAGAAAACTCAAGTCATGACACCATATTTAGAATGTTCAGTTGACCTGCTTTCCTTTGATACAAAGCTGAAGTCATGACATCACTGGTGTGCTTGGCTTTGATAACAAGCTCCAGTCATGACATCACATTTAGAATGTTCAGATGCCCTAAATGGCTTTGCTAGAAAACTCAAGTCATGACACCACATTTAGAATGTTCAATTGACCTGCTTTCCTTTGATACAAAGCTGAAGTCATGACATCACTGGTGTGGTTGGCTTTGATAACAAGTTCAACTCATGACATCACATTTAAAATGTTCAGATGCCCTATATGGCTTTGCTACAAAACTCAAGTGAACACATAATATTTAAATTTGTAGCTGCCAAGACTTTCTATCTATCTATCTATCTATCTATCTATCTATCTATCTATCTATCTATCTATCTATCTATCTATCTATCTATCTATCTATCTATCCATACATCCATACATCCATCCATACATCCATACATCCATCCAAGCTCAAGTCATGACATCACTGGTGTGGTTGGCTTTGGGAACAAGTTCAACTCATGACAGCACATTTAAAATGTTCAGATGCCCTAAATGGCTTTGCTAAAAAACTCAAGTCAATTCACAATATTTAAATTTGTAGCTGCCATGAGTTTCTATCTATCTATCTATCTATCCATCTATCCATCTATCTATCTATCTATCCATACATCCATACATCCATACATCCATTCATCCATACATCCATCCAAGCTCAAGTCATGACATCACTGGTGTGGTTGGCTTTGGGAACAAGTTCAACTCATGACAGCACATTTAAAATGTTCAGATGCCCTAAATGGCTTTGCTAAAAAACTCAAGTCAATTCATAATATTTAAATTTGTAGCTGCCATGAGTTTCTATCTATCTATCTATCTATCTATCTATCTATCTATCTATCTATCTATCCATACATACATACATCCATCCATCCAAGATCAAGTCATGACATCACTGGTGTGGTTGGCTTTGGGAACAAGTTCAACTCATGACACCACATTTAGAATGTTCAGTTGACCTGCTTTCCTTTCATACAAAGCTGAAGTCATGACATCACTGGTGTGCTTGGCTTTGATAACAAGCTCCAGTCATGACATCACATTTAGAATGTTCAGATGCCCTAAATGGCTTTGCTAGAAAACTCAAGTCATGACACCACATTTAGAATGTTCAATTGACCTGCTTTCCTTTGATACAAAGCTGAAGTCATGACATCACTGGTGTGCTTGGCTTTGATAACAAGCTCCAGTCATGACATCACATTTAGAATGTTCAGATGCCCTAAATGGCTTTGCTAGAAAACTCAAGTCATGACACCACATTTAGAATGTTCAATTGACCTGCTTTCCTTTGATATAAAGCTGAAGTCATGACATCACTGGTGTGCTTGGCTTTGATAACAAGCTCCAGTCATGACATCACATTTAGAATGTTCAGATGCCCTAAATGGCTTTGCTAGTAAACTCAAGTCATGACACCACATTTAGAATGTTCAATTGACCTGCTTTCCTTTGATACAAAGCTGAAGTCATGACATCACTGGTGTGCTTGGCTTTGATAACAAGCTCCAGTCATGACATCACATTTAGAATGTTCAGATGCCCTAAATGGCTTTGCTAGAAAACTCAAGTCATGACACCATATTTAGAATGTTCAGTTGACCTGCTTTCCTTTGATACAAAGCTGAAGTCATGACATCACTGGTGTGCTTGGCTTTGATAACAAGCTCCAGTCATGACATCACATTTAGAATGTTCAGATGCCCTAAATGGCTTTGCTAGAAAACTCAAGTCATGACACCACATTTAGAATGTTCAATTGACCTGCTTTCCTTTGATACAAAGCTGAAGTCATGACATCACTGGTGTGGTTGGCTTTGATAACAAGTTCAACTCATGACATCACATTTAAAATGTTCAGATGCCCTATATGGCTTTGCTACAAAACTCAAGTGAACACATAATATTTAAATTTGTAGCTGCCAAGACTTTCTATCTATCTATCTATCTATCTATCTATCTATCTATCTATCTATCTATCTATCTATCTATCTATCTATCTATCTATCCATACATACATCCATACATCCATACATCCATACATCCATCCAAGCTCAAGTCATGACATCACTGGTGTGGTTGGCTTTGTGAACAAGTTCAACTCATGACAGCACATTTAAAATGTTCAGATGCCCTAAATGGCTTTGCTAAAAAACTCAAGTCAATTCACAATATTTAAATTTGTAGCTGCCATGAGTTTCTATCTATCTATCTATCTATCTATCTATCTATCTATCTATCTATCTATCTATCTATCTATCTATCTATCTATCTATCTATCTATCTATCTATCTATCTATCTATCCATACATCCATACATCCATACATCCATTCATCCATACATCCATCCAAGCTCAAGTCATGACATCACTGGTGTGGTTGGCTTTGGGAACAAGTTCAACTCATGACAGCACATTTAAAATGTTCAGATGCCCTAAATGGCTTTGCTAAAAAACTCAAGTCAATTCATAATATTTAAATTTGTAGCTGCCATGAGTTTCTATCTATCTATCTATCTATCTATCTATCTATCTATCTATCTATCTATCTATCTATCTATCTATCTATCTATCTATCTATCTATCTATGCATCCATCCATCCATTTATCCATCCATACATCCATCATCCAAGATCAAGTCATGACATCACTGGTGTGGTTGGCTTTGGGAACAAGTTCAACTCATGACACCACATTTAGAATGTTCAGTTGACCTGCTTTCCTTTGATACAAAGCTGAAGTCATGACATCACTGGTGTGCTTGGCTTTGATAACAAGCTCCAGTCATGACACCACATTTAGAATGTTCAATTGACCTGCTTTCCTTTGATACAAAGCTGAAGTCATGACATCACTGGTGTGCTTGGCTTTGATAACAAGCTCCAGTCATGACATCACATTTAGAATGTTCAGATGCCCTAAATGGCTTTGCTAGAAAACTCAAGTCATGACACCATATTTAGAATGTTCAGTTGACCTGCTTTCCTTTGATACAAAGCTGAAGTCATGACATCACTGGTGTGCTTGGCTTTGATAACAAGCTCCAGTCATGACATCACATTTAGAATGTTCAGATGCCCTAAATGGCTTTGCTAGAAAACTCAAGTCATGACACCACATTTAGAATGTTCAATTGACCTGCTTTCCTTTGATACAAAGCTGAAGTCATGACATCACTGGTGTGGTTGGCTTTGATAACAAGTTCAACTCATGACATCACATTTAAAATGTTCAGATGCCCTATATGGCTTTGCTACAAAACTCAAGTGAACACATAATATTTAAATTTGTAGCTGCCAAGACTTTCTATCTATCTATCTATCTATCTATCTATCTATCTATCTATCTATCTATCTATCTATCTATCTATCTATCTATCTATCTATCTATCTATCCATACATCCATACATCCATCCATACATCCATACATCCATCCAAGCTCAAGTCATGACATCACTGGTGTGGTTGGCTTTGGGAACAAGTTCAACTCATGACAGCACATTTAAAATGTTCAGATGCCCTAAATGGCTTTGCTAAAAAACTCAAGTCAATTCATAATATTTAAATTTGTAGCTGCCATGAGTTTCTATCTATCTATCTATCTATCTATCTATCTATCTATCTATCTATCTATCTATCTATCTATCTATCTATCTATCTATCCATACATACATACATCCATCCATCCAAGATCAAGTCATGACATCACTGGTGTGGTTGGCTTTGGGAACAAGTTCAACTCATGACACCACATTTAGAATGTTCAGTTGACCTGCTTTCCTTTCATACAAAGCTGAAGTCATGACATCACTGGTGTGCTTGGCTTTGATAACAAGCTCCAGTCATGACATCACATTTAGAATGTTCAGATGCCCTAAATGGCTTTGCTAGAAAACTCAAGTCATGACACCACATTTAGAATGTTCAATTGACCTGCTTTCCTTTGATACAAAGCTGAAGTCATGACATCACTGGTGTGCTTGGCTTTGATAACAAGCTCCAGTCATGACATCACATTTAGAATGTTCAGATGCCCTAAATGGCTTTGCTAGAAAACTCAAGTCATGACACCACATTTAGAATGTTCAATTGACCTGCTTTCCTTTGATACAAAGCTGAAGTCATGACATCACTGGTGTGCTTGGCTTTGATAACAAGCTCCAGTCATGACATCACATTTAGAATGTTCAGATGCCCTAAATGGCTTTGCTAGAAAACTCAAGTCATGACACCACATTTAGAATGTTCAATTGACCTGCTTTCCTTTGATATAAAGCTGAAGTCATGACATCACTGGTGTGGTTGGCTTTGATAACAAGTTCAACTCATGACATCACATTTAAAATGTTCAGATGCCCTATATGGCTTTGCTACAAAACTCAAGTGAACACATAATATTTAAATTTGTAGCTGCCATGAGTTTCTATCTATCTATCTATCTATCTATCTATCTATCTATCTATCTATCTATCTATCTATCTATCTATCTATCTATCTATCTATCTATCTATGCATCCATCCATCCATTTATCCATCCATACATCCATCATCCAAGATCAAGTCATGACATCACTGGTGTGGTTGGCTTTGGGAACAAGTTCAACTCATGACACCACATTTAGAATGTTCAGTTGACCTGCTTTCCTTTGATACAAAGCTGAAGTCATGACATCACTGGTGTGCTTGGCTTTGATAACAAGCTCCAGTCATGACACCACATTTAGAATGTTCAATTGACCTGCTTTCCTTTGATACAAAGCTGAAGTCATGACATCACTGGTGTGCTTGGCTTTGATAACAAGCTCCAGTCATGACATCACATTTAGAATGTTCAGATGCCCTAAATGGCTTTGCTAGAAAACTCAAGTCATGACACCATATTTAGAATGTTCAGTTGACCTGCTTTCCTTTGATACAAAGCTGAAGTCATGACATCACTGGTGTGCTTGGCTTTGATAACAAGCTCCAGTCATGACATCACATTTAGAATGTTCAGATGCCCTAAATGGCTTTGCTAGAAAACTCAAGTCATGACACCACATTTAGAATGTTCAATTGACCTGCTTTCCTTTGATACAAAGCTGAAGTCATGACATCACTGGTGTGGTTGGCTTTAATAACAAGTTCAACTCATGACATCACATTTAAAATGTTCAGATGCCCTATATGGCTTTGCTACAAAACTCAAGTGAACACATAATATTTAAATTTGTAGCTGCCAAGACTTTCTATCTATCTATCTATCTATCTATCTATCTATCTATCTATCTATCTATCTATCCATACATCCATACATCCATCCATACATCCATACATCCATCCAAGCTCAAGTCATGACATCACTGGTGTGGTTGGCTTTGGGAACAAGTTCAACTCATGACAGCACATTTAAAATGTTCAGATGCCCTAAATGGCTTTGCTAAAAAACTCAAGTCAATTCATAATATTTAAATTTGTAGCTGCCATGAGTTTCTATCTATCTATCTATCTATCTATCTATCTATCTATCTATCTATCTATCTATCTATCTATCTATCTATCTATCTATCTATCCATACATACATACATCCATCCATCCAAGATCAAGTCATGACATCACTGGTGTGGTTGGCTTTGGGAACAAGTTCAACTCATGACACCACATTTAGAATGTTCAGTTGACCTGCTTTCCTTTCATACAAAGCTGAAGTCATGACATCACTGGTGTGCTTGGCTTTGATAACAAGCTCCAGTCATGACATCACATTTAGAATGTTCAGATGCCCTAAATGGCTTTGCTAGAAAACTCAAGTCATGACACCACATTTAGAATGTTCAATTGACCTGCTTTCCTTTGATACAAAGCTGAAGTCATGACATCACTGGTGTGCTTGGCTTTGATAACAAGCTCCAGTCATGACATCACATTTAGAATGTTCAGATGCCCTAAATGGCTTTGCTAGAAAACTCAAGTCATGACACCACATTTAGAATGTTCAATTGACCTGCTTTCCTTTGATACAAAGCTGAAGTCATGACATCACTGGTGTGCTTGGCTTTGATAACAAGCTCCAGTCATGACATCACATTTAGAATGTTCAGATGCCCTAAATGGCTTTGCTAGAAAACTCAAGTCATGACACCACATTTAGAATGTTCAATTGACCTGCTTTCCTTTGATATAAAGCTGAAGTCATGACATCACTGGTGTGGTTGGCTTTGATAACAAGTTCAACTCATGACATCACATTTAAAATGTTCAGATGCCCTATATGGCTTTGCTACAAAACTCAAGTGAACACATAATATTTAAATTTGTAGCTGCCATGAGTTTCTATCTATCTATCTATCTATCTATCTATCTATCTATCTATCTATCTATCTATCTATCTATCTATCTATCCATACATCCATACATCCATCCAAGCTCAAGTCATGACATCACTGGTGTGGTTGGCTTTGGGAACAAGTTCAACTCATGACAGCACATTTAAAATGTCCAGATGCCCTAAATGGCTTTGCTAAAAAACTCAAGTCAATTCACAATATTTAAATTTGTAGCTGCCATGAGTTTCTATCTATCTATCTATCTATCTATCTATCTATCTATCTATCTATCTATCTATCTATCTATCTATCTATCTATCTATCCATACATCCATACATCCATACATCCATTCATCCATACATCCATCCAAGCTCAAGTCATGACATCACTGGTGTGGTTGGCTTTGGGAACAAGTTCAACTCATGACAGCACATTTAAAATGTTCAGATGCCCTAAATGGCTTTGCTAAAAAACTCAAGTCAATTCATAATATTTAAATTTGTAGCTGCCATGAGTTTCTATCTATCTATCTATCTATCTATCTATCTATCTATCTATCTATCTATCTATCTATCTATCTATCTATCTATCCATACATACATACATACATCCATCCATCCAAGATCAAGTCATGACATCACTGGTGTGGTTGGCTTTGGGAACAAGTTCAACTCATGACACCACATTTAGAATGTTCAGTTGACCTGCTTTCCTTTCATACAAAGCTGAAGTCATGACATCACTGGTGTGCTTGGCTTTGATAACAAGCTCCAGTCATGACATCACATTTAGAATGTTCAGATGCCCTAAATGGCTTTGCTAGAAAACTCAAGTCATGACACCACATTTAGAATGTTCAATTGACCTGCTTTCCTTTGATACAAAGCTGAAGTCATGACATCACTGGTGTGGTTGGCTTTAATAACAAGTTCAACTCATGACATCACATTTAAAATGTTCAGATGCCCTATATGGCTTTGCTACAAAACTCAAGTGAACACATAATATTTAAATTTGTAGCTGCCAAGACTTTCTATCTATCTATCTATCTATCTATCTATCTATCTATCTATCTATCTATCTATCTATCCATACATCCATACATCCATCCATACATCCATACATCCATCCAAGCTCAAGTCATGACATCACTGGTGTGGTTGGCTTTGGGAACAAGTTCAACTCATGACAGCACATTTAAAATGTTCAGATGCCCTAAATGGCTTTGCTAAAAAACTCAAGTCAATTCATAATATTTAAATTTGTAGCTGCCATGAGTTTCTATCTATCTATCTATCTATCTATCTATCTATCTATCTATCTATCTATCTATCTATCTATCTATCTATCTATCTATCTATCTATCTATCTATCCATACATACATACATCCATCCATCCAAGATCAAGTCATGACATCACTGGTGTGGTTGGCTTTGGGAACAAGTTCAACTCATGACACCACATTTAGAATGTTCAGTTGACCTGCTTTCCTTTCATACAAAGCTGAAGTCATGACATCACTGGTGTGCTTGGCTTTGATAACAAGCTCCAGTCATGACATCACATTTAGAATGTTCAGATGCCCTAAATGGCTTTGCTAGAAAACTCAAGTCATGACACCACATTTAGAATGTTCAATTGACCTGCTTTCCTTTGATACAAAGCTGAAGTCATGACATCACTGGTGTGCTTGGCTTTGATAACAAGCTCCAGTCATGACATCACATTTAGAATGTTCAGATGCCCTAAATGGCTTTGCTAGAAAACTCAAGTCATGACACCACATTTAGAATGTTCAATTGACCTGCTTTCCTTTGATACAAAGCTGAAGTCATGACATCACTGGTGTGCTTGGCTTTGATAACAAGCTCCAGTCATGACATCACATTTAGAATGTTCAGATGCCCTAAATGGCTTTGCTAGAAAACTCAAGTCATGACACCACATTTAGAATGTTCAATTGACCTGCTTTCCTTTGATATAAAGCTGAAGTCATGACATCACTGGTGTGGTTGGCTTTGATAACAAGTTCAACTCATGACATCACATTTAAAATGTTCAGATGCCCTATATGGCTTTGCTACAAAACTCAAGTGAACACATAATATTTAAATTTGTAGCTGCCATGAGTTTCTATCTATCTATCTATCTATCTATCTATCTATCTATCTATCTATCTATCTATGCATCCATCCATCCATTTATCCATCCATACATCCATCATCCAAGATCAAGTCATGACATCACTGGTGTGGTTGGCTTTGGGAACAAGTTCAACTCATGACACCACATTTAGAATGTTCAGTTGACCTGCTTTCCTTTGATACAAAGCTGAAGTCATGACATCACTGGTGTGCTTGGCTTTGATAACAAGCTCCAGTCATGACACCACATTTAGAATGTTCAATTGACCTGCTTTCCTTTGATACAAAGCTGAAGTCATGACATCACTGGTGTGCTTGGCTTTGATAACAAGCTCCAGTCATGACATCACATTTAGAATGTTCAGATGCCCTAAATGGCTTTGCTAGAAAACTCAAGTCATGACACCATATTTAGAATGTTCAGTTGACCTGCTTTCCTTTGATACAAAGCTGAAGTCATGACATCACTGGTGTGCTTGGCTTTGATAACAAGCTCCAGTCATGACATCACATTTAGAATGTTCAGATGCCCTAAATGGCTTTGCTAGAAAACTCAAGTCATGACACCACATTTAGAATGTTCAATTGACCTGCTTTCCTTTGATACAAAGCTGAAGTCATGACATCACTGGTGTGGTTGGCTTTGATAACAAGTTCAACTCATGACATCACATTTAAAATGTTCAGATGCCCTATATGGCTTTGCTACAAAACTCAAGTGAACACATAATATTTAAATTTGTAGCTGCCAAGACTTTCTATCTATCTATCTATCTATCTATCTATCTATCTATCTATCTATCTATCTATCTATCTATCCATACATCCATACATCCATCCATACATCCATACATCCATCCAAGCTCAAGTCATGACATCACTGGTGTGGTTGGCTTTGGGAACAAGTTCAACTCATGACAGCACATTTAAAATGTTCAGATGCCCTAAATGGCTTTGCTAAAAAACTCAAGTCAATTCATAATATTTAAATTTGTAGCTGCCATGAGTTTCTATCTATCTATCTATCTATCTATCTATCTATCTATCTATCTATCTATCTATCTATCTATCTATCTATCTATCTATCTATCCATACATACATACATCCATCCATCCAAGATCAAGTCATGACATCACTGGTGTGGTTGGCTTTGGGAACAAGTTCAACTCATGACACCACATTTAGAATGTTCAGTTGACCTGCTTTCCTTTCATACAAAGCTGAAGTCATGACATCACTGGTGTGCTTGGCTTTGATAACAAGCTCCAGTCATGACATCACATTTAGAATGTTCAGATGCCCTAAATGGCTTTGCTAGAAAACTCAAGTCATGACACCACATTTAGAATGTTCAATTGACCTGCTTTCCTTTGATACAAAGCTGAAGTCATGACATCACTGGTGTGCTTGGCTTTGATAACAAGCTCCAGTCATGACATCACATTTAGAATGTTCAGATGCCCTAAATGGCTTTGCTAGAAAACTCAAGTCATGACACCACATTTAGAATGTTCAATTGACCTGCTTTCCTTTGATATAAAGCTGAAGTCATGACATCACTGGTGTGCTTGGCTTTGATAACAAGCTCCAGTCATGACATCACATTTAGAATGTTCAGATGCCCTAAATGGCTTTGCTAGAAAACTCAAGTCATGACACCACATTTAGAATGTTCAATTGACCTGCTTTCCTTTGATACAAAGCTGAAGTCAT
This sequence comes from Eutrigla gurnardus, assembly GCF_963514095.1. Taxonomy (NCBI): domain Eukaryota; kingdom Metazoa; phylum Chordata; class Actinopteri; order Perciformes; family Triglidae; genus Eutrigla; species Eutrigla gurnardus. The sequence continues at coordinate 162,596 of NW_028155252.1, read as the reverse complement.
GACATCACTGGTGTGCTTGGCTTTGATAACAAGCTCCAGTCATGACATCACATTTAGAATGTTCAGATGCCCTAAATGGCTTTGCTAGAAAACTCAAGTCATGACACCACATTTAGAATGTTCAATTGACCTGCTTTCCTTTGATATAAAGCTGAAGTCATGACATCACTGGTGTGGTTGGCTTTGATAACAAGTTCAACTCATGACATCACATTTAAAATGTTCAGATGCCCTATATGGCTTTGCTACAAAACTCAAGTGAACACATAATATTTAAATTTGTAGCTGCCATGAGTTTCTATCTATCTATCTATCTATCTATCTATCTATCTATCTATCTATCTATCTATGCATCCATCCATCCATTTATCCATCCATACATCCATCATCCAAGATCAAGTCATGACATCACTGGTGTGGTTGGCTTTGGGAACAAGCTCCAGTCATGACATCACATTTAGAATGTTCAGATGCCCTAAATGGCTTTGCTAGAAAACTCAAGTCATGACACCACATTTAGAATGTTCAATTGACCTGCTTTCCTTTGATACAAAGCTGAAGTCATGACATCACTGGTGTGCTTGGCTTTGATAACAAGCTCCAGTCATGACATCACATTTAGAATGTTCAGATGCCCTAAATGGCTTTGCTAGAAAACTCAAGTCATGACACCACATTTAGAATGTTCAATTGACCTGCTTTCCTTTGATATAAAGCTGAAGTCATGACATCACTGGTGTGCTTGGCTTTGATAACAAGCTCCAGTCATGACATCACATTTAGAATGTTCAGATGCCCTAAATGGCTTTGCTAGAAAACTCAAGTCATGACACCACATTTAGAATGTTCAATTGACCTGCTTTCCTTTGATACAAAGCTGAAGTCATGACATCACTGGTGTGCTTGGCTTTGATAACAAGCTCCAGTCATGACATCACATTTAGAATGTTCAGATGCCCTAAATGGCTTTGCTAGAAAACTCAAGTCATGACACCACATTTAGAATGTTCAATTGACCTGCTTTCCTTTGATATAAAGCTGAAGTCATGACATCACTGGTGTGGTTGGCTTTGATAACAAGTTCAACTCATGACATCACATTTAAAATGTTCAGATGCCCTATATGGCTTTGCTACAAAACTCAAGTGAACACATAATATTTAAATTTGTAGCTGCCATGAGTTTCTATCTATCTATCTATCTATCTATCTATCTATCTATCTATCTATCTATCTATCTATCTATCTATCTATCTATGCATCCATCCATCCATTTATCCATCCATACATCCATCATCCAAGATCAAGTCATGACATCACTGGTGTGGTTGGCTTTGGGAACAAGTTCAACTCATGACACCACATTTAGAATGTTCAGTTGACCTGCTTTCCTTTGATACAAAGCTGAAGTCATGACATCACTGGTGTGCTTGGCTTTGATAACAAGCTCCAGTCATGACACCACATTTAGAATGTTCAATTGACCTGCTTTCCTTTGATACAAAGCTGAAGTCATGACATCACTGGTGTGCTTGGCTTTGATAACAAGCTCCAGTCATGACATCACATTTAGAATGTTCAGATGCCCTAAATGGCTTTGCTAGAAAACTCAAGTCATGACACCATATTTAGAATGTTCAGTTGACCTGCTTTCCTTTGATACAAAGCTGAAGTCATGACATCACTGGTGTGCTTGGCTTTGATAACAAGCTCCAGTCATGACATCACATTTAGAATGTTCAGATGCCCTAAATGGCTTTGCTAGAAAACTCAAGTCATGACACCACATTTAGAATGTTCAATTGACCTGCTTTCCTTTGATACAAAGCTGAAGTCATGACATCACTGGTGTGGTTGGCTTTGATAACAAGTTCAACTCATGACATCACATTTAAAATGTTCAGATGCCCTATATGGCTTTGCTACAAAACTCAAGTGAACACATAATATTTAAATTTGTAGCTGCCAAGACTTTCTATCTATCTATCTATCTATCAATCTATCTATCTATCTATCTATCTATCCATACATCCATACATCCATCCATACATCCATACATCCATCCAAGCTCAAGTCATGACATCACTGGTGTGGTTGGCTTTGGGAACAAGTTCAACTCATGACAGCACATTTAAAATGTTCAGATGCCCTAAATGGCTTTGCTAAAAAACTCAAGTCAATTCATAATATTTAAATTTGTAGCTGCCATGAGTTTCTATCTATCTATCTATCTATCTATCTATCTATCTATCTATCTATCTATCTATCTATCTATCTATCTATCTATCTATCTATCTATCTATCTATCTATCCATACATACATACATCCATCCATCCAAGATCAAGTCATGACATCACTGGTGTGGTTGGCTTTGGGAACAAGTTCAACTCATGACACCACATTTAGAATGTTCAGTTGACCTGCTTTCCTTTCATACAAAGCTGAAGTCATGACATCACTGGTGTGCTTGGCTTTGATAACAAGCTCCAGTCATGACATCACATTTAGAATGTTCAGATGCCCTAAATGGCTTTGCTAGAAAACTCAAGTCATGACACCACATTTAGAATGTTCAATTGACCTGCTTTCCTTTGATACAAAGCTGAAGTCATGACATCACTGGTGTGCTTGGCTTTGATAACAAGCTCCAGTCATGACATCACATTTAGAATGTTCAGATGCCCTAAATGGCTTTGCTAGAAAACTCAAGTCATGACACCACATTTAGAATGTTCAATTGACCTGCTTTCCTTTGATATAAAGCTGAAGTCATGACATCACTGGTGTGCTTGGCTTTGATAACAAGCTCCAGTCATGACATCACATTTAGAATGTTCAGATGCCCTAAATGGCTTTGCTAGAAAACTCAAGTCATGACACCACATTTAGAATGTTCAATTGACCTGCTTTCCTTTGATACAAAGCTGAAGTCATGACATCACTGGTGTGCTTGGCTTTGATAACAAGCTCCAGTCATGACATCACATTTAGAATGTTCAGATGCCCTAAATGGCTTTGCTAGAAAACTCAAGTCATGACACCACATTTAGAATGTTCAATTGACCTGCTTTCCTTTGATATAAAGCTGAAGTCATGACATCACTGGTGTGGTTGGCTTTGATAACAAGTTCAACTCATGACATCACATTTAAAATGTTCAGATGCCCTATATGGCTTTGCTACAAAACTCAAGTGAACACATAATATTTAAATTTGTAGCTGCCATGAGTTTCTATCTATCTATCTATCTATCTATCTATCTATCTATCTATCTATCTATGCATCCATCCATCCATTTATCCATCCATACATCCATCATCCAAGATCAAGTCATGACATCACTGGTGTGGTTGGCTTTGGGAACAAGTTCAACTCATGACACCACATTTAGAATGTTCAGTTGACCTGCTTTCCTTTGATACAAAGCTGAAGTCATGACATCACTGGTGTGCTTGGCTTTGATAACAAGCTCCAGTCATGACACCACATTTAGAATGTTCAATTGACCTGCTTTCCTTTGATACAAAGCTGAAGTCATGACATCACTGGTGTGCTTGGCTTTGATAACAAGCTCCAGTCATGACATCACATTTAGAATGTTCAGATGCCCTAAATGGCTTTGCTAGAAAACTCAAGTCATGACACCATATTTAGAATGTTCAGTTGACCTGCTTTCCTTTGATACAAAGCTGAAGTCATGACATCACTGGTGTGCTTGGCTTTGATAACAAGCTCCAGTCATGACATCACATTTAGAATGTTCAGATGCCCTAAATGGCTTTGCTAGAAAACTCAAGTCATGACACCACATTTAGAATGTTCAATTGACCTGCTTTCCTTTGATACAAAGCTGAAGTCATGACATCACTGGTGTGGTTGGCTTTGATAACAAGTTCAACTCATGACATCACATTTAAAATGTTCAGATGCCCTATATGGCTTTGCTACAAAACTCAAGTGAACACATAATATTTAAATTTGTAGCTGCCAAGACTTTCTATCTATCTATCTATCTATCTATCTATCTATCTATCTATCTATCTATCTATCTATCTATCTATCTATCTATCTATCCATACATCCATACATCCATACATCCATCCATACATCCATACATCCATCCAAGCTCAAGTCATGACATCACTGGTGTGGTTGGCTTTGGGAACAAGTTCAACTCATGACAGCACATTTAAAATGTTCAGATGCCCTAAATGGCTTTGCTAAAAAACTCAAGTCAATTCATAATATTTAAATTTGTAGCTGCCATGAGTTTCTATCTATCTATCTATCTATCTATCTATCTATCTATCTATCTATCTATCTATCTATCTATCTATCTATCTATCTATCCATACATACATACATCCATCCATCCAAGATCAAGTCATGACATCACTGGTGTGGTTGGCTTTGGGAACAAGTTCAACTCATGACACCACATTTAGAATGTTCAGTTGACCTGCTTTCCTTTCATACAAAGCTGAAGTCATGACATCACTGGTGTGCTTGGCTTTGATAACAAGCTCCAGTCATGACATCACATTTAGAATGTTCAGATGCCCTAAATGGCTTTGCTAGAAAACTCAAGTCATGACACCACATTTAGAATGTTCAATTGACCTGCTTTCCTTTGATACAAAGCTGAAGTCATGACATCACTGGTGTGCTTGGCTTTGATAACAAGCTCCAGTCATGACATCACATTTAGAATGTTCAGATGCCCTAAATGGCTTTGCTAGAAAACTCAAGTCATGACACCACATTTAGAATGTTCAATTGACCTGCTTTCCTTTGATATAAAGCTGAAGTCATGACATCACTGGTGTGCTTGGCTTTGATAACAAGCTCCAGTCATGACATCACATTTAGAATGTTCAGATGCCCTAAATGGCTTTGCTAGAAAACTCAAGTCATGACACCACATTTAGAATGTTCAATTGACCTGCTTTCCTTTGATACAAAGCTGAAGTCATGACATCACTGGTGTGCTTGGCTTTGATAACAAGCTCCAGTCATGACATCACATTTAGAATGTTCAGATGCCCTAAATGGCTTTGCTAGAAAACTCAAGTCATGACACCACATTTAGAATGTTCAATTGACCTGCTTTCCTTTGATATAAAGCTGAAGTCATGACATCACTGGTGTGGTTGGCTTTGATAACAAGTTCAACTCATGACATCACATTTAAAATGTTCAGATGCCCTATATGGCTTTGCTACAAAACTCAAGTGAACACATAATATTTAAATTTGTAGCTGCCATGAGTTTCTATCTATCTATCTATCTATCTATCTATCTATCTATCTATCTATCTATCTATCTATCTATCTATCTATGCATCCATCCATCCATTTATCCATCCATACATCCATCATCCAAGATCAAGTCATGACATCACTGGTGTGGTTGGCTTTGGGAACAAGTTCAACTCATGACACCACATTTAGAATGTTCAGTTGACCTGCTTTCCTTTGATACAAAGCTGAAGTCATGACATCACTGGTGTGCTTGGCTTTGATAACAAGCTCCAGTCATGACACCACATTTAGAATGTTCAATTGACCTGCTTTCCTTTGATACAAAGCTGAAGTCATGACATCACTGGTGTGCTTGGCTTTGATAACAAGCTCCAGTCATGACATCACATTTAGAATGTTCAGATGCCCTAAATGGCTTTGCTAGAAAACTCAAGTCATGACACCATATTTAGAATGTTCAGTTGACCTGCTTTCCTTTGATACAAAGCTGAAGTCATGACATCACTGGTGTGCTTGGCTTTGATAACAAGCTCCAGTCATGACATCACATTTAGAATGTTCAGATGCCCTAAATGGCTTTGCTAGAAAACTCAAGTCATGACACCACATTTAGAATGTTCAATTGACCTGCTTTCCTTTCATACAAAGCTGAAGTCATGACATCACTGGTGTGGTTGGCTTTGATAACAAGTTCAACTCATGACATCACATTTAAAATGTTCAGATGCCCTATATGGCTTTGCTACAAAACTCAAGTGAAAACATAATATTTAAATTTGTAGCTGCCAAGACTTTCTATCTATCTATCTATCTATCTATCTATCTATCTATCTATCTATCTATCTATCTATCTATCTATCTATCTATCTATCTATCCATACATCCATACATCCATACATCCATCCATACATCCATACATCCATCCAAGCTCAAGTCATGACATCACTGGTGTGGTTGGCTTTGTGAACAAGTTCAACTCATGACAGCACATTTAAAATGTTCAGATGCCCTAAATGGCTTTGCTAAAAAACTCAAGTCAATTCACAATATTTAAATTTGTAGCTGCCATGAGTTTCTATCTATCTATCTATCTATCTATCTATCTATCTATCTATCTATCTATCTATCTATCTATCCATACATCCATACATCCATACATCCATTCATCCATACATCCATCCAAGCTCAAGTCATGACATCACTGGTGTGGTTGGCTTTGGGAACAAGTTCAACTCATGACAGCACATTTAAAATGTTCAGATGCCCTAAATGGCTTTGCTAAAAAACTCAAGTCAATTCATAATATTTAAATTTGTAGCTGCCATGAGTTTCTATCTATCTATCTATCTATCTATCTATCTATCTATCTATCTATCTATCTATCTATCTATCTATGCATCCATCCATCCATTTATCCATCCATACATCCATCATCCAAGATCAAGTCATGACATCACTGGTGTGGTTGGCTTTGGGAACAAGTTCAACTCATGACACCACATTTAGAATGTTCAGTTGACCTGCTTTCCTTTGATACAAAGCTGAAGTCATGACATCACTGGTGTGCTTGGCTTTGATAACAAGCTCCAGTCATGACACCACATTTAGAATGTTCAATTGACCTGCTTTCCTTTGATACAAAGCTGAAGTCATGACATCACTGGTGTGCTTGGCTTTGATAACAAGCTCCAGTCATGACATCACATTTAGAATGTTCAGATGCCCTAAATGGCTTTGCTAGAAAACTCAAGTCATGACACCATATTTAGAATGTTCAGTTGACCTGCTTTCCTTTGATACAAAGCTGAAGTCATGACATCACTGGTGTGCTTGGCTTTGATAACAAGCTCCAGTCATGACATCACATTTAGAATGTTCAGATGCCCTAAATGGCTTTGCTAGAAAACTCAAGTCATGACACCACATTTAGAATGTTCAATTGACCTGCTTTCCTTTGATACAAAGCTGAAGTCATGACATCACTGGTGTGGTTGGCTTTGATAACAAGTTCAACTCATGACATCACATTTAAAATGTTCAGATGCCCTATATGGCTTTGCTACAAAACTCAAGTGAACACATAATATTTAAATTTGTAGCTGCCAAGACTTTCTATCTATCTATCTATCTATCTATCTATCTATCTATCTATCTATCTATCTATCTATCTATCTATCTATCTATCTATCTATCCATACATCCATACATCCATTCATCCATACATCCATCCAAGCTCAAGTCATGACATCACTGGTGTGGTTGGCTTTGGGAACAAGTTCAACTCATGACAGCACATTTAAAATGTTCAGATGCCCTAAATGGCTTTGCTAAAAAACTCAAGTCAATTCATAATATTTAAATTTGTAGCTGCCATGAGTTTCTATCTATCTATCTATCTATCTATCTATCTATCTATCTATCTATCTATCTATCTATCTATCTATCTAACTATCTATCTATCTATCTATGCATCCATCCATCCATTTATCCATCCATACATCCATCATCCAAGATCAAGTCATGACATCACTGGTGTGGTTGGCTTTGGGAACAAGTTCAACTCATGACACCACATTTAGAATGTTCAGTTGACCTGCTTTCCTTTGATACAAAGCTGAAGTCATGACATCACTGGTGTGCTTGGCTTTGATAACAAGCTCCAGTCATGACACCACATTTAGAATGTTCAATTGACCTGCTTTCCTTTGATACAAAGCTGAAGTCATGACATCACTGGTGTGCTTGGCTTTGATAACAAGCTCCAGTCATGACATCACATTTAGAATGTTCAGATGCCCTAAATGGCTTTGCTAGAAAACTCAAGTCATGACACCATATTTAGAATGTTCAGTTGACCTGCTTTCCTTTGATACAAAGCTGAAGTCATGACATCACTGGTGTGCTTGGCTTTGATAACAAGCTCCAGTCATGACATCACATTTAGAATGTTCAGATGCCCTAAATGGCTTTGCTAGAAAACTCAAGTCATGACACCACATTTAGAATGTTCAATTGACCTGCTTTCCTTTGATACAAAGCTGAAGTCATGACATCACTGGTGTGGTTGGCTTTGATAACAAGTTCAACTCATGACATCACATTTAAAATGTTCAGATGCCCTATATGGCTTTGCTACAAAACTCAAGTGAACACATAATATTTAAATTTGTAGCTGCCAAGACTTTCTATCTATCTATCTATCTATCTATCTATCTATCTATCTATCTATCTATCTATCTATCTATCTATCTATCTATCTATCTATCTATCTATCTATCCATACATCCATACATCCATTCATCCATACATCCATCCAAGCTCAAGTCATGACATCACTGGTGTGGTTGGCTTTGGGAACAAGTTCAACTCATGACAGCACATTTAAAATGTTCAGATGCCCTAAATGGCTTTGCTAAAAAACTCAAGTCAATTCATAATATTTAAATTTGTAGCTGCCATGAGTTTCTATCTATCTATCTATCTATCTATCTATCTATCTATCTATCTATCTATCTATCTATCTATCTATCTATCTATCTATCTATCTATCTATCCATACATCCATACATCCATTCATCCATACATCCATCCAAGCTCAAGTCATGACATCACTGGTGTGGTTGGCTTTGGGAACAAGTTCAACTCATGACAGCACATTTAAAATGTTCAGATGCCCTAAATGGCTTTGCTAAAAAAACTCAAGTCAATTCATAATATTTAAATTTGTAGCTGCCATGAGTTTCTATCTATCTATCTATCTATCTATCTATCTATCTATCTATCTATCTATCTATCTATCTATCTATCTATCTATCCATACATCCATACATCCATACATCCATTCATCCATACATCCATCCAAGCTCAAGTCATGACATCACTGGTGTGGTTGGCTTTGGGAACAAGTTCAACTCATGACAGCACATTTAAAATGTTCAGATGCCCTAAATGGCTTTGCTAAAAAACTCAAGTCAATTCATAATATTTAAATTTGTAGCTGCCATGAGTTTCTATCTATCTATCTATCTATCTATCTATCTATCTATCTATCTATCTATCTATCTATCTATCTATCTATCTATCTATCTATCTATGCATCCATCCATCCATTTATCCATCCATACATCCATCATCCAAGATCAAGTCATGACATCACTGGTGTGGTTGGCTTTGGGAACAAGTTCAACTCATGACACCACATTTAGAATGTTCAGTTGACCTGCTTTCCTTTGATACAAAGCTGAAGTCATGACATCACTGGTGTGCTTGGCTTTGATAACAAGCTCCAGTCATGACACCACATTTAGAATGTTCAATTGACCTGCTTTCCTTTGATACAAAGCTGAAGTCATGACATCACTGGTGTGCTTGGCTTTGATAACAAGCTCCAGTCATGACATCACATTTAGAATGTTCAGATGCCCTAAATGGCTTTGCTAGAAAACTCAAGTCATGACACCATATTTAGAATGTTCAGTTGACCTGCTTTCCTTTGATACAAAGCTGAAGTCATGACATCACTGGTGTGCTTGGCTTTGATAACAAGCTCCAGTCATGACATCACATTTAGAATGTTCAGATGCCCTAAATGGCTTTGCTAGAAAACTCAAGTCATGACACCACATTTAGAATGTTCAATTGACCTGCTTTCCTTTGATACAAAGCTGAAGTCATGACATCACTGGTGTGGTTGGCTTTGATAACAAGTTCAACTCATGACATCACATTTAAAATGTTCAGATGCCCTATATGGCTTTGCTACAAAACTCAAGTGAACACATAATATTTAAATTTGTAGCTGCCAAGACTTTCTATCTATCTATCTATCTATCTATCTATCTATCTATCTATCTATTTATCTATCTATCTATCTATCTATCTATCTATCTATCCATACATCCATACATCCATTCATCCATACATCCATCCAAGCTCAAGTCATGACATCACTGGTGTGGTTGGCTTTGGGAACAAGTTCAACTCATGACAGCACATTTAAAATGTTCAGATGCCCTAAATGGCTTTGCTAAAAAACTCAAGTCAATTCATAATATTTAAATTTGTAGCTGCCATGAGTTTCTATCTATCTATCTATCTATCTATCTATCTATCTATCTATCTATCTATCTATCTATCTATCTATCTATCTATCTAACTATCTATCTATCTATCTATGCATCCATCCATCCATTTATCCATCCATACATCCATCATCCAAGATCAAGTCATGACATCACTGGTGTGGTTGGCTTTGGGAACAAGTTCAACTCATGACACCACATTTAGAATGTTCAGTTGACCTGCTTTCCTTTGATACAAAGCTGAAGTCATGACATCACTGGTGTGCTTGGCTTTGATAACAAGCTCCAGTCATGACACCACATTTAGAATGTTCAATTGACCTGCTTTCCTTTGATACAAAGCTGAAGTCATGACATCACTGGTGTGCTTGGCTTTGATAACAAGCTCCAGTCATGACATCACATTTAGAATGTTCAGATGCCCTAAATGGCTTTGCTAGAAAACTCAAGTCATGACACCATATTTAGAATGTTCAGTTGACCTGCTTTCCTTTGATACAAAGCTGAAGTCATGACATCACTGGTGTGCTTGGCTTTGATAACAAGCTCCAGTCATGACATCACATTTAGAATGTTCAGATGCCCTAAATGGCTTTGCTAGAAAACTCAAGTCATGACACCACATTTAGAATGTTCAATTGACCTGCTTTCCTTTGATACAAAGCTGAAGTCATGACATCACTGGTGTGGTTGGCTTTGATAACAAGTTCAACTCATGACATCACATTTAAAATGTTCAGATGCCCTATATGGCTTTGCTACAAAACTCAAGTGAACACATAATATTTAAATTTGTAGCTGCCAAGACTTTCTATCTATCTATCTATCTATCTATCTATCTATCTATCTATCTATCTATCTATCTATCTATCTATCTATCCATACATCCATACATCCATTCATCCATACATCCATCCAAGCTCAAGTCATGACATCACTGGTGTGGTTGGCTTTGGGAACAAGTTCAACTCATGACAGCACATTTAAAATGTTCAGATGCCCTAAATGGCTTTGCTAAAAAACTCAAGTCAATTCATAATATTTAAATTTGTAGCTGCCATGAGTTTCTATCTATCTATCTATCTATCTATCTATCTATCTATCTATCTATCTATCTATCTATCTATCTATCTATCTATCCATACATCCATACATCCATTCATCCATACATCCATCCAAGCTCAAGTCATGACATCACTGGTGTGGTTGGCTTTGGGAACAAGTTCAACTCATGACAGCACATTTAAAATGTTCAGATGCCCTAAATGGCTTTGCTAAAAAACTCAAGTCAATTCATAATATTTAAATTTGTAGCTGCCATGAGTTTCTATCTATCTATCTATCTATCTATCTATCTATCTATCTATCTATCTATCTATCTATCTATCTATCCATACATCCATACATCCATACATCCATTCATCCATACATCCATCCAAGCTCAAGTCATGACATCACTGGTGTGGTTGGCTTTGGGAACAAGTTCAACTCATGACAGCACATTTAAAATGTTCAGATGCCCTAAATGGCTTTGCTAAAAAACTCAAGTCAATTCATAATATTTAAATTTGTAGCTGCCATGAGTTTCTATCTATCTATCTATCTATCTATCTATCTATCTATCTATCTATCTATCTATCTATCTATCTATCTATCTATCCATACATCCATACATCCATACATCCATTCATCCATACATCCATCCAAGCTCAAGTCATGACATCACTGGTGTGGTTGGCTTTGGGAACAAGTTCAACTCATGACAGCACATTTAAAATGTTCAGATGCCCTAAATGGCTTTGCTAAAAAACTCAAGTCAATTCATAATATTTAAATTTGTAGCTGCCATGAGTTTCTATCTATCTATCTATCTATCTATCTATCTATCTATCTATCTATCTATCTATCTATCTATCTATCTATCTATCTATCTATGCATCCATCCATCCATTTATCCATCCATACATCCATCATCCAAGATCAAGTCATGACATCACTGGTGTGGTTGGCTTTGGGAACAAGTTCAACTCATGACACCACATTTAGAATGTTCAGTTGACCTGCTTTCCTTTGATACAAAGCTGAAGTCATGACATCACTGGTGTGCTTGGCTTTGATAACAAGCTCCAGTCATGACACCACATTTAGAATGTTCAATTGACCTGCTTTCCTTTGATACAAAGCTGAAGTCATGACATCACTGGTGTGCTTGGCTTTGATAACAAGCTCCAGTCATGACATCACATTTAGAATGTTCAGATGCCCTAAATGGCTTTGCTAGAAAACTCAAGTCATGACACCATATTTAGAATGTTCAGTTGACCTGCTTTCCTTTGATACAAAGCTGAAGTCATGACATCACTGGTGTGCTTGGCTTTGATAACAAGCTCCAGTCATGACATCACATTTAGAATGTTCAGATGCCCTAAATGGCTTTGCTAGAAAACTCAAGTCATGACACCACATTTAGAATGTTCAATTGACCTGCTTTCCTTTGATACAAAGCTGAAGTCATGACATCACTGGTGTGGTTGGCTTTGATAACAAGTTCAACTCATGACATCACATTTAAAATGTTCAGATGCCCTATATGGCTTTGCTACAAAACTCAAGTGAACACATAATATTTAAATTTGTAGCTGCCAAGACTTTCTATCTATCTATCTATCTATCTATCTATCTATCTATCTATCTATCTATCTATCTATCTATCTATCCATACATCCATACATCCATCCAAGCTCAAGTCATGACATCACTGGTGTGGTTGGCTTTGGGAACAAGTTCAACTCATGACAGCACATTTAAAATGTCCAGATGCCCTAAATGGCTTTGCTAAAAAACTCAAGTCAATTCACAATATTTAAATTTGTAGCTGCCATGAGTTTCTATCTATCTATCTATCTATCTATCTATCTATCTATCTATCTATCTATCTATCTATCTATCTATCTATCTATCCATACATCCATACATCCATACATCCATTCATCCATACATCCATCCAAGCTCAAGTCATGACATCACTGGTGTGGTTGGCTTTGGGAACAAGTTCAACTCATGACAGCACATTTAAAATGTTCAGATGCCCTAAATGGCTTTGCTAAAAAACTCAAGTCAATTCATAATATTTAAATTTGTAGCTGCCATGAGTTTCTATCTATCTATCTATCTATCTATCTATCTATCTATCTATCTATCTATCTATCTATCTATCTATCTATCTATCCATACATACATACATACATCCATCCATCCAAGATCAAGTCATGACATCACTGGTGTGGTTGGCTTTGGGAACAAGTTCAACTCATGACACCACATTTAGAATGTTCAGTTGACCTGCTTTCCTTTCATACAAAGCTGAAGTCATGACATCACTGGTGTGCTTGGCTTTGATAACAAGCTCCAGTCATGACATCACATTTAGAATGTTCAGATGCCCTAAATGGCTTTGCTAGAAAACTCAAGTCATGACACCACATTTAGAATGTTCAATTGACCTGCTTTCCTTTGATACAAAGCTGAAGTCATGACATCACTGGTGTGCTTGGCTTTGATAACAAGCTCCAGTCATGACATCACATTTAGAATGTTCAGATGCCCTAAATGGCTTTGCTAGAAAACTCAAGTCATGACACCACATTTAGAATGTTCAATTGACCTGCTTTCCTTTGATATAAAGCTGAAGTCATGACATCACTGGTGTGCTTGGCTTTGATAACAAGCTCCAGTCATGACATCACATTTAGAATGTTCAGATGCCCTAAATGGCTTTGCTAGAAAACTCAAGTCATGACACCACATTTAGAATGTTCAATTGACCTGCTTTCCTTTGATACAAAGCTGAAGTCATGACATCACTGGTGTGCTTGGCTTTGATAACAAGCTCCAGTCATGACATCACATTTAGAATGTTCAGATGCCCTAAATGGCTTTGCTAGAAAACTCAAGTCATGACACCACATTTAGAATGTTCAATTGACCTGCTTTCCTTTGATATAAAGCTGAAGTCATGACATCACTGGTGTGGTTGGCTTTGATAACAAGTTCAACTCATGACATCACATTTAAAATGTTCAGATGCCCTATATGGCTTTGCTACAAAACTCAAGTGAACACATAATATTTAAATTTGTAGCTGCCATGAGTTTCTATCTATCTATCTATCTATCTATCTATCTATCTATCTATCTATCTATCTATCTATCTATCTATCTATCTATCTATCTATGCATCCATCCATCCATTTATCCATCCATACATCCATCATCCAAGATCAAGTCATGACATCACTGGTGTGGTTGGCTTTGGGAACAAGTTCAACTCATGACACCACATTTAGAATGTTCAGTTGACCTGCTTTCCTTTGATACAAAGCTGAAGTCATGACATCACTGGTGTGCTTGGCTTTGATAACAAGCTCCAGTCATGACACCACATTTAGAATGTTCAATTGACCTGATTTCCTTTGATACAAAGCTGAAGTCATGACATCACTGGTGTGCTTGGCTTTGATAACAAGCTCCAGTCATGACATCACATTTAGAATGTTCAGATGCCCTAAATGGCTTTGCTAGAAAACTCAAGTCATGACACCATATTTAGAATGTTCAGTTGACCTGCTTTCCTTTGATACAAAGCTGAAGTCATGACATCACTGGTGTGCTTGGCTTTGATAACAAGCTCCAGTCATGACATCACATTTAGAATGTTCAGATGCCCTAAATGGCTTTGCTAGAAAACTCAAGTCATGACACCACATTTAGAATGTTCAATTGACCTGCTTTCCTTTGATACAAAGCTGAAGTCATGACATCACTGGTGTGGTTGGCTTTGATAACAAGTTCAACTCATGACATCACATTTAAAATGTTCAGATGCCCTATATGGCTTTGCTACAAAACTCAAGTGAACACATAATATTTAAATTTGTAGCTGCCAAGACTTTCTATCTATCTATCTATCTATCTATCTATCTATCTATCTATCTATCTATCTATCTATCTATCTATCTATCTATGCATCCATCCATCCATTTATCCATCCATACATCCATCATCCAAGATCAAGTCATGACATCACTGGTGTGGTTGGCTTTGGGAACAAGTTCAACTCATGACACCACATTTAGAATGTTCAGTTGACCTGCTTTCCTTTGATACAAAGCTGAAGTCATGACATCACTGGTGTGCTTGGCTTTGATAACAAGCTCCAGTCATGACACCACATTTAGAATGTTCAATTGACCTGCTTTCCTTTGATACAAAGCTGAAGTCATGAAATCACTGGTGTGCTTGGCTTTGATAACAAGCTCCAGTCATGACATCACATTTAGAATGTTCAGATGCCCTAAATGGCTTTGCTAGAAAACTCAAGTCATGACACCATATTTAGAATGTTCAGTTGACCTGCTTTCCTTTGATACAAAGCTGAAGTCATGACATCACTGGTGTGCTTGGCTTTGATAACAAGCTCCAGTCATGACATCACATTTAGAATGTTCAGATGCCCTAAATGGCTTTGCTAGAAAACTCAAGTCATGACACCACATTTAGAATGTTCAATTGACCTGCTTTCCTTTGATACAAAGCTGAAGTCATGACATCACTGGTGTGGTTGGCTTTGATAACAAGTTCAACTCATGACATCACATTTAAAATGTTCAGATGCCCTATATGGCTTTGCTACAAAACTCAAGTGAACACATAATATTTAAATTTGTAGCTGCCAAGACTTTCTATCTATCTATCTATCTATCTATCTATCTATCTATCTATCTATCTATCTATCTATCTATCTATCTATCTATCCATACATCCATACATCCATCCATACATCCATACATCCATCCAAGCTCAAGTCATGACATCACTGGTGTGGTTGGCTTTGGGAACAAGTTCAACTCATGACAGCACATTTAAAATGTTCAGATGCCCTAAATGGCTTTGCTAAAAAACTCAAGTCAATTCACAATATTTAAATTTGTAGCTGCCATGAGTTTCTATCTATCTATCTATCTATCCATCTATCCATCTATCTATCTATCTATCCATACATCCATACATCCATACATCCATTCATCCATACATCCATCCAAGCTCAAGTCATGACATCACTGGTGTGGTTGGCTTTGGGAACAAGTTCAACTCATGACAGCACATTTAAAATGTTCGGATGCCCTAAATGGCTTTGCTAAAAAACTCAAGTCAATTCATAATATTTAAATTTGTAGCTGCCATGAGTTTCTATCTATCTATCTATCCATCTATCTATCTATCTATCTATCTATCTATCTATCTATCTATCTATCTATCTATCTATCTATCTATCTATCTATCTATCTATCTATCTATCTATGCATCCATCCATCCATTTATCCATCCATACATCCATACATCCATCCATACATCCATACATCCATCCAAGCTCAAGTCATGACATCACTGGTGTGGTTGGCTTTGGGAACAAGTTCAACTCATGACAGCACATTTAAAATGTTCAGATGCCCTAAATGGCTTTGCTAAAAAACTCAAGTCAATTCACAATATTTAAATTTGTAGCTGCCATGAGTTTCTATCTATCTATCTATCTATCTATCTATCTATCTATCTATCTATCTATCTATCTATCTATCTATCTATCTATCCATACATCCATACATCCATACATCCATTCATCCATACATCCATCCAAGCTCAAGTCATGACATCACTGGTGTGGTTGGCTTTGGGAACAAGTTCAACTCATGACAGCACATTTAAAATGTTCAGATGCCCTAAATGGCTTTGCTAAAAAACTCAAGTCAATTCATAATATTTAAATTTGTAGCTGCCATGAGTTTCTATCTATCTATCTATCTATCTATCTATCTATCTATCTATCTATCTATCTATCTATCTATCTATCTATGCATCCATCCATCCATTTATCCATCCATACATCCATCATCCAAGATCAAGTCATGACATCACTGGTGTGGTTGGCTTTGGGAACAAGTTCAACTCATGACACCACATTTAGAATGTTCAGTTGACCTGCTTTCCTTTGATACAAAGCTGAAGTCATGACATCACTGGTGTGCTTGGCTTTGATAACAAGCTCCAGTCATGACACCACATTTAGAATGTTCAATTGACCTGCTTTCCTTTGATACAAAGCTGAAGTCATGACATCACTGGTGTGCTTGGCTTTGATAACAAGCTCCAGTCATGACATCACATTTAGAATGTTCAGATGCCCTAAATGGCTTTGCTAGAAAACTCAAGTCATGACACCATATTTAGAATGTTCAGTTGACCTGCTTTCCTTTGATACAAAGCTGAAGTCATGACATCACTGGTGTGCTTGGCTTTGATAACAAGCTCCAGTCATGACATCACATTTAGAATGTTCAGATGCCCTAAATGGCTTTGCTAGAAAACTCAAGTCATGACACCACATTTAGAATGTTCAATTGACCTGCTTTCCTTTGATACAAAGCTGAAGTCATGACATCACTGGTGTGGTTGGCTTTGATAACAAGTTCAACTCATGACATCACATTTAAAATGTTCAGATGCCCTATATGGCTTTGCTACAAAACTCAAGTGAACACATAATATTTAAATTTGTAGCTGCCAAGACTTTCTATCTATCTATCTATCTATCTATCTATCTATCTATCTATCTATCTATCTATCTATCTATCTATCTATCCATACATCCATACATCCATACATCCATTCATCCATACATCCATCCAAGCTCAAGTCATGACATCACTGGTGTGGTTGGCTTTGGGAACAAGTTCAACTCATGACAGCACATTTAAAATGTTCAGATGCCCTAAATGGCTTTGCTAAAAAACTCAAGTCAATTCATAATATTTAAATTTGTAGCTGCCATGAGTTTCTATCTATCTATCTATCTATCTATCTATCTATCTATCTATCTATCTATCTATCTATCTATCTATCTATCTATCTATCTATCCATACATACATACATACATACATACATCCAAGATCAAGTCATGACATCACTGGTGTGGTTGGCTTTGGGAACAAGTTCAACTCATGACACCACATTTAGAATGTTCAGTTGACCTGCTTTCCTTTCATACAAAGCTGAAGTCATGACATCACTGGTGTGCTTGGCTTTGATAACAAGCTCCAGTCATGACATCACATTTAGAATGTTCAGATGCCCTAAATGGCTTTGCTAGAAAACTCAAGTCATGACACCACATTTAGAATGTTCAATTGACCTGCTTTCCTTTGATACAAAGCTGAAGTCATGACATCACTGGTGTGCTTGGCTTTGATAACAAGCTCCAGTCATGACATCACATTTAGAATGTTCAGATGCCCTAAATGGCTTTGCTAGAAAACTCAAGTCATGACACCACATTTAGAATGTTCAATTGACCTGCTTTCCTTTGATATAAAGCTGAAGTCATGACATCACTGGTGTGCTTGGCTTTGATAACAAGCTCCAGTCATGACATCACATTTAGAATGTTCAGATGCCCTAAATGGCTTTGCTAGAAAACTCAAGTCATGACACCACATTTAGAATGTTCAATTGACCTGCTTTCCTTTGATACAAAGCTGAAGTCATGACATCACTGGTGTGCTTGGCTTTGATAACAAGCTCCAGTCATGACATCACATTTAGAATGTTCAGATGCCCTAAATGGCTTTGCTAGAAAACTCAAGTCATGACACCACATTTAGAATGTTCAATTGACCTGCTTTCCTTTGATATAAAGCTGAAGTCATGACATCACTGGTGTGGTTGGCTTTGATAACAAGTTCAACTCATGACATCACATTTAAAATGTTCAGATGCCCTATATGGCTTTGCTACAAAACTCAAGTGAACACATAATATTTAAATTTGTAGCTGCCATGAGTTTCTATCTATCTATCTATCTATCTATCTATCTATCTATCTATCTATCTATCTATCTATCTATCTATCTATGCATCCATCCATCCATTTATCCATCCATACATCCATCATCCAAGATCAAGTCATGACATCACTGGTGTGGTTGGCTTTGGGAACAAGTTCAACTCATGACACCACATTTAGAATGTTCAGTTGACCTGCTTTCCTTTGATACAAAGCTGAAGTCATGACATCACTGGTGTGCTTGGCTTTGATAACAAGCTCCAGTCATGACACCACATTTAGAATGTTCAATTGACCTGCTTTCCTTTGATACAAAGCTGAAGTCATGACATCACTGGTGTGCTTGGCTTTGATAACAAGCTCCAGTCATGACATCACATTTAGAATGTTCAGATGCCCTAAATGGCTTTGCTAGAAAACTCAAGTCATGACACCATATTTAGAATGTTCAGTTGACCTGCTTTCCTTTGATACAAAGCTGAAGTCATGACATCACTGGTGTGCTTGGCTTTGATAACAAGCTCCAGTCATGACATCACATTTAGAATGTTCAGATGCCCTAAATGGCTTTGCTAGAAAACTCAAGTCATGACACCACATTTAGAATGTTCAATTGACCTGCTTTCCTTTGATACAAAGCTGAAGTCATGACATCACTGGTGTGGTTGGCTTTGATAACAAGTTCAACTCATGACATCACATTTAAAATGTTCAGATGCCCTATATGGCTTTGCTACAAAACTCAAGTGAACACATAATATTTAAATTTGTAGCTGCCAAGACTTTCTATCTATCTATCTATCTATCTATCTATCTATCTATCTATCTATCTATCTATCTATCTATCTATCTATCTATCTATCTATCTATCTATCTATCCATACATCCATACATCCATCCATACATCCATACATCCATCCAAGCTCAAGTCATGACATCACTGGTGTGGTTGGCTTTGGGAACAAGTTCAACTCATGACAGCACATTTAAAATGTCCAGATGCCCTAAATGGCTTTGCTAAAAAACTCAAGTCAATTCACAATATTTAAATTTGTAGCTGCCATGAGTTTCTATCTATCTATCTATCTATCTATCTATCTATCTATCTATCTATCTATCTATCTATCTATCTATCTATCTATCTATCCATACATCCATACATCCATACATCCATTCATCCATACATCCATCCAAGCTCAAGTCATGACATCACTGGTGTGGTTGGCTTTGGGAACAAGTTCAACTCATGACAGCACATTTAAAATGTTCAGATGCCCTAAATGGCTTTGCTAAAAAACTCAAGTCAATTCATAATATTTAAATTTGTAGCTGCCATGAGTTTCTATCTATCTATCTATCTATCTATCTATCTATCTATCTATCTATCTATCTATCTATCTATCTATCTATCTATCTATCTATCCATACATACATACATACATCCATCCATCCAAGATCAAGTCATGACATCACTGGTGTGGTTGGCTTTGGGAACAAGTTCAACTCATGACACCACATTTAGAATGTTCAGTTGACCTGCTTTCCTTTCATACAAAGCTGAAGTCATGACATCACTGGTGTGCTTGGCTTTGATAACAAGCTCCAGTCATGACATCACATTTAGAATGTTCAGATGCCCTAAATGGCTTTGCTAGAAAACTCAAGTCATGACACCACATTTAGAATGTTCAATTGACCTGCTTTCCTTTGATACAAAGCTGAAGTCATGACATCACTGGTGTGCTTGGCTTTGATAACAAGCTCCAGTCATGACATCACATTTAGAATGTTCAGATGCCCTAAATGGCTTTGCTAGAAAACTCAAGTCATGACACCACATTTAGAATGTTCAATTGACCTGCTTTCCTTTGATATAAAGCTGAAGTCATGACATCACTGGTGTGCTTGGCTTTGATAACAAGCTCCAGTCATGACATCACATTTAGAATGTTCAGATGCCCTAAATGGCTTTGCTAGAAAACTCAAGTCATGACACCACATTTAGAATGTTCAATTGACCTGCTTTCCTTTGATATAAAGCTGAAGTCATGACATCACTGGTGTGGTTGGCTTTGATAACAAGTTCAACTCATGACATCACATTTAAAATGTTCAGATGCCCTATATGGCTTTGCTACAAAACTCAAGTGAACACATAATATTTAAATTTGTAGCTGCCATGAGTTTCTATCTATCTATCTATCTATCTATCTATCTATCTATCTATCTATCTATCTATCTATCTATCTATCTATCTATCTATCTATGCATCCATCCATCCATTTATCCATCCATACATCCATCATCCAAGATCAAGTCATGACATCACTGGTGTGGTTGGCTTTGGGAACAAGTTCAACTCATGACACCACATTTAGAATGTTCAGTTGACCTGCTTTCCTTTGATACAAAGCTGAAGTCATGACATCACTGGTGTGCTTGGCTTTGATAACAAGCTCCAGTCATGACACCACATTTAGAATGTTCAATTGACCTGCTTTCCTTTGATACAAAGCTGAAGTCATGACATCACTGGTGTGCTTGGCTTTGATAACAAGCTCCAGTCATGACATCACATTTAGAATGTTCAGATGCCCTAAATGGCTTTGCTAGAAAACTCAAGTCATGACACCATATTTAGAATGTTCAGTTGACCTGCTTTCCTTTGATACAAAGCTGAAGTCATGACATCACTGGTGTGCTTGGCTTTGATAACAAGCTCCAGTCATGACATCACATTTAGAATGTTCAGATGCCCTAAATGGCTTTGCTAGAAAACTCAAGTCATGACACCACATTTAGAATGTTCAATTGACCTGCTTTCCTTTGATACAAAGCTGAAGTCATGACATCACTGGTGTGGTTGGCTTTGATAACAAGTTCAACTCATGACATCACATTTAAAATGTTCAGATGCCCTATATGGCTTTGCTACAAAACTCAAGTGAACACATAATATTTAAATTTGTAGCTGCCAAGACTTTCTATCTATCTATCTATCTATCTATCTATCTATCTATCTATCTATCTATCTATCTATCTATCTATCTATCTATCTATGCATCCATCCATCCATTTATCCATCCATACATCCATCATCCAAGATCAAGTCATGACATCACTGGTGTGGTTGGCTTTGGGAACAAGTTCAACTCATGACACCACATTTAGAATGTTCAGTTGACCTGCTTTCCTTTGATACAAAGCTGAAGTCATGACATCACTGGTGTGCTTGGCTTTGATAACAAGCTCCAGTCATGACACCACATTTAGAATGTTCAATTGACCTGCTTTCCTTTGATACAAAGCTGAAGTCATGACATCACTGGTGTGCTTGGCTTTGATAACAAGCTCCAGTCATGACATCACATTTAGAATGTTCAGATGCCCTAAATGGCTTTGCTAGAAAACTCAAGTCATGACACCATATTTAGAATGTTCAGTTGACCTGCTTTCCTTTGATACAAAGCTGAAGTCATGACATCACTGGTGTGCTTGGCTTTGATAACAAGCTCCAGTCATGACATCACATTTAGAATGTTCAGATGCCCTAAATGGCTTTGCTAGAAAACTCAAGTCATGACACCACATTTAGAATGTTCAATTGACCTGCTTTCCTTTGATACAAAGCTGAAGTCATGACATCACTGGTGTGGTTGGCTTTGATAACAAGTTCAACTCATGACATCACATTTAAAATGTTCAGATGCCCTATATGGCTTTGCTACAAAACTCAAGTGAACACATAATATTTAAATTTGTAGCTGCCAAGACTTTCTATCTATCTATCTATCTATCTATCTATCTATCTATCTATCTATCTATCTATCTATCTATCTATCTATCTATCTATCTATCTATCTATCCATACATCCATACATCCATCCATACATCCATACATCCATCCAAGCTCAAGTCATGACATCACTGGTGTGGTTGGCTTTGGGAACAAGTTCAACTCATGACAGCACATTTAAAATGTTCAGATGCCCTAAATGGCTTTGCTAAAAAACTCAAGTCAATTCACAATATTTAAATTTGTAGCTGCCATGAGTTTCTATCTATCTATCTATCTATCTATCTATCTATCTATCTATCTATCTATCTATCTATCTATCTATCTATCTATCTATCTATCTATCTATCTATCTATCTATCTATCCATACATCCATACATCCATACATCCATTCATCCATTCATCCATACATCCATCCAAGCTCAAGTCATGACATCACTGGTGTGGTTGGCTTTGGGAACAAGTTCAACTCATGACAGCACATTTAAAATGTTCAGATGCCCTAAATGGCTTTGCTAAAAAACTCAAGTCAATTCATAATATTTAAATTTGTAGCTGCCATGAGTTTCTATCTATCTATCTATCTATCTATCTATCTATCTATCTATCTATCTATCTATCTATCTATCTATCTATCTATCTATCTATCTATCTATCTATCTATCTATCTATCTATGCATCCATCCATCCATTTATCCATCCATACATCCATCATCCAAGATCAAGTCATGACATCACTGGTGTGGTTGGCTTTGGGAACAAGTTCAACTCATGACACCACATTTAGAATGTTCAGTTGACCTGCTTTCCTTTGATACAAAGCTGAAGTCATGACATCACTGGTGTGCTTGGCTTTGATAACAAGCTCCAGTCATGACACCACATTTAGAATGTTCAATTGACCTGCTTTCCTTTGATACAAAGCTGAAGTCATGACATCACTGGTGTGCTTGGCTTTGATAACAAGCTCCAGTCATGACATCACATTTAGAATGTTCAGATGCCCTAAATGGCTTTGCTAGAAAACTCAAGTCATGACACCATATTTAGAATGTTCAGTTGACCTGCTTTCCTTTGATACAAAGCTGAAGTCATGACATCACTGGTGTGCTTGGCTTTGATAACAAGCTCCAGTCATGACATCACATTTAGAATGTTCAGATGCCCTAAATGGCTTTGCTAGAAAACTCAAGTCATGACACCACATTTAGAATGTTCAATTGACCTGCTTTCCTTTGATACAAAGCTGAAGTCATGACATCACTGGTGTGGTTGGCTTTGATAACAAGTTCAACTCATGACATCACATTTAAAATGTTCAGATGCCCTATATGGCTTTGCTACAAAACTCAAGTGAACACATAATATTTAAATTTGTAGCTGCCAAGACTTTCTATCTATCTATCTATCTATCTATCTATCTATCTATCTATCTATCTATCTATCTATCTATCTATCTATCTATCTATCCATACATCCATACATCCATCCATACATCCATACATCCATCCAAGCTCAAGTCATGACATCACTGGTGTGGTTGGCTTTGGGAACAAGTTCAACTCATGACAGCACATTTAAAATGTCCAGATGCCCTAAATGGCTTTGCTAAAAAACTCAAGTCAATTCACAATATTTAAATTTGTAGCTGCCATGAGTTTCTATCTATCTATCTATCTATCTATCTATCTATCTATCTATCTATCTATCTATCTATCTATCTATCTATCCATACATCCATACATCCATACATCCATTCATCCATACATCCATCCAAGCTCAAGTCATGACATCACTGGTGTGGTTGGCTTTGGGAACAAGTTCAACTCATGACAGCACATTTAAAATGTTCAGATGCCCTAAATGGCTTTGCTAAAAAACTCAAGTCAATTCATAATATTTAAATTTGTAGCTGCCATGAGTTTCTATCTATCTATCTATCTATCTATCTATCTATCTATCTATCTATCTATCTATCTATCTATCTATCCATACATACATACATACATACATCCATCCAAGATCAAGTCATGACATCACTGGTGTGGTTGGCTTTGGGAACAAGTTCAACTCATGACACCACATTTAGAATGTTCAGTTGACCTGCTTTCCTTTCATACAAAGCTGAAGTCATGACATCACTGGTGTGCTTGGCTTTGATAACAAGCTCCAGTCATGTCTGCTTCGGCAGACACATCGCTCACTCTCTGAGTTGCCTCGCTAAATTTGCTATTGTCTACGCGCTATCTCTGATAGCTACTTTAGCGCAACTGCTAGCCTAGCGGCTACGATGGCTTCTCTCTTTCCCTGTCCTCCTTCTCTTCTCTCCTGCCCGGTGTGTCTGATGTTTAGCTACTACTCTGCCTCCTTTACTGATAACGGTACATGTAATAAATGTAGTTCACTTTTTGCTTTGGAGGCGAGGATGAATGATTTGGAAGCGCGGTTCCGCACCAACAATCCTCCGTCGGCTGCTGCTGTAACCAGCCAGCTGACGCTAGCTGTACAAGGTGCGGACCGACATAGCATAGCAGCTAGCCGTCCCTCGGCAAACCCCGAGCAGCCGGGAGGCTGGGTGAATGTCCGAAGGAGGCATAGTTCTAAACCGAAGCCCACGGTTAACCACCATGTTCACGTGTCCAATCGATTTTCCCCACTCAGCGACACACCCGCTGAGAAGCCAACTCTGGTCATTGGTAGCTCCATAGTGAGACACGTGAAAATAGCGACACCAGCGACCATAGTCAAATGTGTCCCAGGGGCCAGAGCGGGCGACATCGAAGCTCAATTGAAACTGCTGGCTAAGGATAAACGTAAATACAGTAAGATTGTTATTCACGTCGGCGTTAATGACACCCGATTACGCCAATCGGAGGTCACTAAAATTAATGTTGGCTCGGTGTGTGAATATGCCAAAACGATGTCGGACTCCGTAGTTTTCTCTGGTCCCCTGCCAAACTTTACTAGTGATGACATGTATAGCCGCATGTCATCTTTCCACCGCTGGCTGTCGAGGTGGTGTCCAGATAACGATGTGGGCTTCGTTAATAATTGGCAGCCTTTCTGGGGAAAACCTGGTCTGATCAGGAGAGATGGCATCCACCCCACTTTGGATGGAGCTGCTCTCCTATCTAGAAACATCGCTGATCTCATTGGTAGTCCTAGAACATGACAAACCAGTGTTGAGACCAGGAAGCAGAGTTGCAGTCTTACACACTTCTCTGCGCCTCCTTTAGAGCAGTCACCCACCCAAAACCAAAACCACATAAGAACGGTGTCTGTCCCCCGACCAACCAAATTAATCAGGTCAAACAGAAGAGAGTTTTCACATGAAAACCTAATAAAAATTAGCACTTCCGATGTAGTAAAACAAAATAAGAGAATTAAATGTGGACTCTTAAACATTAGATCTCTCTCATCCAAAGCAGTATTAGTCAACGACTTAATATCAGATAATCATATTGATTTATTCTGCCTGACTGAAACCTGGCTGCGTGATGAAGACTATGTTTGCTTAAACGAAGCTAGTCCTCCCAGCCATATTAATACTCATATATCTCGAGGCAGCAGACATGGAGGAGGAGTTGCAGCCATTTTTGATTCAAGCCTGTCAATCAATCCTAAGCCAAAACTAAACTATAACTCATTTGAGAGTCTGATTCTCAGCCTTTCGCACTCAAACTGGAAAACAATGCAGCCAATTCTGTTTGTTATTGTGTATCGTGCTCCTGGTCCATACTCTGAATTCCTATCTGAATTCTCTGAGTTGCTATCAAGTTTAGTCCTTAAATCAGATAAAGTAATCATTGTGGGGGATTTTAATGTCCATGTGGACGTTGTAAATGACAGCCTTAGTGTAGCATTTACTTCCTTAATAGATTCTATTGGCTTCAGGCAGAGTGTACATAAACCGACTCACTGTCATAGCCACACTCTCGACCTCGTCTTATCTTATGGCGTTGAAATCGAAAACTTAATAATCTTTCCTCAAAATTCTTCTTTATCTGACCATTACTTGATAACCTTTGAATTATTGTTGCTGGACTTCACTCCTCTAGGAAAAAGCTACTACTCTCGGTGTCTATCGGATAGAGCAGTAGCTAAGTTTAAGGAAGTAATTCCGACCGTCTTGAGTTCACTCCCATGTCTTAATGAAACGGAGGACTTCTATGTTAATCTTAGTCCCTCCCAGATCGATTCTCTTATAGATGAATCTGGAAGCCTACTGCGAACGACTCTCGACTCTGTTGCTCCGCTAAAACAGAAAACTATAAAGCATAGGAAGTTAGCTCCCTGGTATAACTCCCAAACTCGTAAATTAAAACAAAAACTGCGTAAACTTGAAACCATCTGGCGCTCCACCAAACTAGAAGAATCCCGCCTAGTTTGGCAGGACTGTCTTAAAACGTATAAGAAGGCTCTCCGTAATGCCAGAGCAGCCTACTACTCATCTTTAATAGAGGAAAATAAAAACAACCCTAGATTTCTTTTCAGTACTGTAGCCAGGCTGACAAAGAGTCACAGCTCTACTGAGCCATGCATTCCTAGAGATCTTAGTAGTAACGACTTTATGAACTTTTTTAATGATAAAATTCTAGCAATCCGCGACAAAATTACTTGCATCTTGCCTTCAATTGGAACCGCGTTACCCTCAAACTCAGGAGTTTTAGAACTAGCATTAAGACCTGATATATATTTAGACTGCTTTTCTCCAATCAACCTAAACCAACTAACGTCAATGATCTCTTCTTCTAAACCTTCAACCTGTCTCCTAGACCCGATACCAACCAGCCTGCTGAAAGAAGTCTTACCCTTAGTTAGCGCGTCGCTATTAGATATGATCAATGTGTCTTTATTAACAGGCTATGTGCCACAGTCATTTAAAGTAGCTGTAATTAAACCTCTTCTTAAGAAGCCTACTCTAGATCCAGGGGTTTTATCAAACTACAGACCAATATCAAATCTTCCTTTTCTCTCTAAGATCCTTGAGAAAGTAGTCGCCAATCAACTGCGTGACTTTCTCAACAATAACAGTCTACTTGAGGACTTCCAGTCAGGATTTAGAGTACATCATAGCACAGAGACAGCTCTGGTAAAAATTACAAACGACCTTCTTATTGCTTCTGACAAAGGACTGGTTTCTGTACTTGTTCTGCTAGATCTTAGTGCTGCATTTGACACCATTAACCATGAGATTCTAATATGTAGACTGGAAAAATTAATTGGCATCAAAGGAAACGCATTAAGCTGGTTTAAGTCCTATTTATCCAATCGATCTCAGTTTGTGCATGTCAATGAAAAATCCTCCAGGCACACTGAAGTTAAATACGGTGTTCCTCAAGGTTCTGTGCTCGGACCAATTCTTTTCAACTTATATATGCTTCCTTTAGGCAATATTATTAGAGGACACTCTATAAACTTCCATTGCTATGCTGATGATACTCAGTTATATCTATCGATCAAGCCTGAAGAAACCAATCAGCTAGTTAAACTCCAGGCATGTGTGGATGACATAAAATCCTGGATGACCTGCAATTTCCTGATGTTAAACTCCGATAAAACGGAAGTTATTGTACTTGGGCCTAAACTCCTCCGAAGCTCGCTGTCTAAAGATATAGCGACTATTGATGGGATTGCCATCGCCTCAAATGCTACTGTAAGAAACCTTGGAGTTATCTTTGATCAGGACCTGTCCTTTGACTCGCATATTAAACAAACCACGAGGACAGCCTACTTTCACCTGCGTAACATTACTAAAATTAGGCCAATGCTGTCTCAAAAAGATGCAGAAAAACTCGTCCATGCATTTGTTACCTCAAGGCTGGACTATTGTAATTCTTTATTATCAGGCTGCCCTAATAAATCTCTTAAATCTCTCCAGCTGGTCCAGAATGCTGCAGCTCGTGTTCTGACTAAAACCAGAAGAAGGGATCACATTTCTCCTGTATTAGCTTCTCTGCACTGGCTGCCAGTAAAATCCAGAATAGAATTTAAAATCCTTCTCCTCACTTACAAGGCTCTTAATGGACTGGCACCATCATATCTTAAAGAGCTCATTAAACCCTACTGTCCTCCTAGAGCACTACGCTCTCAGAATAAAGGGTTACTTGTAGTTCCTAAAGTCTCCAAAATTAGAACAGGGGCCAGAGCTTTCAGCCATCAAGCTCCTCTTCTGTGGAACCGTCTTCCGGTTCTGGTTCGTGAGGCAGACACTGTTCCCACATTTAAGAGTAGGCTTAAAACCTTTCTCTTTGACACCGCTTATAGCTAGGGCTGGCTCAGGTTTGCCCTGAGCCAGCTCTTGGTTAAGCTGCTATAGGCCTAGACTGCTGGGGGATTATAGTGACACACTGAGCCCCCTCTCTCTCTCTCTCTCTCTCTCTCTCTCTCTCTCTCTCTCTCTCTCTCTCTCTCTCTCTCTCTCTCTCGTGCGCGCTCTCTCTCTCTCTCTCTCTCTCTCTCTCTCTCTCTCTCTCTCGTGCGCGCTCTCTCTCACTGTGTATGTTCCCCCGGAGTCCCTGTGCTCTCTTGCCTAGCAGGTCTCCCTGGACCGTGGTGGAACCTGATCCGGACTGCACCGATGTTGTGGTCTTGTTTGCCTCTTACCGCCTGTATTTTTAATTAAAGTAATTGACTAAAATCGGCATCTCTACTGTCACTAACTTGACTACTCCCGGGATCACTCCCGGGAGTCTGGCTATGCTTTCTGGTCCAGCAGAGTCCACTGAGGTCCTGACCGATGCAGACTGCTAACTGGCCTGATGCTGGAAACACCACATTGTAGCTCCACCTGCCCGCTGTGTGACTGCTCAACTACTCCTGCTTTCTGGTCTACGGCGACGTGGTTGGGATGGATCCATCTCGGCGTGGCTGTGCCTGCTGCCATGGACTACTACTGTTGATACTATTGCTACTGTTAATACCACCGCTACTGTTAATGCTACTACTACTATACTACCAACACCAAATGCAGTTGGAACCCAAGGGCCTGGGCTGCACGAGATTTCTGCCTAAAAGCCTATTAAGGCAGTTTTTTCTCGCCACTGTCGCTGTAACGCTTGCCCCTGGGTGATGTTGGGAATTTGAAATTGTGTTGACTCTTGAAATTTTGAGCGTATTCTAGTCCTGCTCAATGTGTTAAGTGTCCTGAGATGACTTCTGTTGTGATTTGACACTATAAATAAAATTGAATTGAATTGAATTGAATTCATGACATCACATTTAGAATGTTCAGATGCCCTAAATGGCTTTGCTAGAAAACTCAAGTCATGACACCACATTTAGAATGTTCAATTGACCTGCTTTCCTTTGATACAAAGCTGAAGTCATGACATCACTGGTGTGCTTGGCTTTGATAACAAGCTCCAGTCATGACATCACATTTAGAATGTTCAGATGCCCTAAATGGCTTTGCTAGAAAACTCAAGTCATGACACCACATTTAGAATGTTCAATTGACCTGCTTTCCTTTGATATAAAGCTGAAGTCATGACATCACTGGTGTGCTTGGCTTTGATAACAAGCTCCAGTCATGACATCACATTTAGAATGTTCAGATGCCCTAAATGGCTTTGCTAGAAAACTCAAGTCATGACACCACATTTAGAATGTTCAATTGACCTGCTTTCCTTTGATACAAAGCTGAAGTCATGACATCACTGGTGTGCTTGGCTTTGATAACAAGCTCCAGTCATGACATCACATTTAGAATGTTCAGATGCCCTAAATGGCTTTGCTAGAAAACTCAAGTCATGACACCACATTTAGAATGTTCAATTGACCTGCTTTCCTTTGATATAAAGCTGAAGTCATGACATCACTGGTGTGGTTGGCTTTGATAACAAGTTCAACTCATGACATCACATTTAAAATGTTCAGATGCCCTATATGGCTTTGCTACAAAACTCAAGTGAACACATAATATTTAAATTTGTAGCTGCCATGAGTTTCTATCTATCTATCTATCTATCTATCTATCTATCTATCTATCTATCTATCTATCTATCTATCTATCTATCTATCTATCTATCTATGCATCCATCCATCCATTTATCCATCCATACATCCATCATCCAAGATCAAGTCATGACATCACTGGTGTGGTTGGCTTTGGGAACAAGTTCAACTCATGACACCACATTTAGAATGTTCAGTTGACCTGCTTTCCTTTGATACAAAGCTGAAGTCATGACATCACTGGTGTGCTTGGCTTTGATAACAAGCTCCAGTCATGACACCACATTTAGAATGTTCAATTGACCTGCTTTCCTTTGATACAAAGCTGAAGTCATGACATCACTGGTGTGCTTGGCTTTGATAACAAGCTCCAGTCATGACATCACATTTAGAATGTTCAGATGCCCTAAATGGCTTTGCTAGAAAACTCAAGTCATGACACCATATTTAGAATGTTCAGTTGACCTGCTTTCCTTTGATACAAAGCTGAAGTCATGACATCACTGGTGTGCTTGGCTTTGATAACAAGCTCCAGTCATGACATCACATTTAGAATGTTCAGATGCCCTAAATGGCTTTGCTAGAAAACTCAAGTCATGACACCACATTTAGAATGTTCAATTGACCTGCTTTCCTTTGATACAAAGCTGAAGTCATGACATCACTGGTGTGGTTGGCTTTGATAACAAGTTCAACTCATGACATCACATTTAAAATGTTCAGATGCCCTATATGGCTTTGCTACAAAACTCAAGTGAACACATAATATTTAAATTTGTAGCTGCCAAGACTTTCTATCTATCTATCTATCTATCTATCTATCTATCTATCTATCTATCTATCTATCTATCTATCTATCTATCTATCTATCCATACATCCATACATCCATCCATACATCCATACATCCATCCAAGCTCAAGTCATGACATCACTGGTGTGGTTGGCTTTGGGAACAAGTTCAACTCATGACAGCACATTTAAAATGTCCAGATGCCCTAAATGGCTTTGCTAAAAAACTCAAGTCAATTCACAATATTTAAATTTGTAGCTGCCATGAGTTTCTATCTATCTATCTATCTATCTATCTATCTATCTATCTATCTATCTATCTATCTATCTATCTATCTATCTATCTATCTATCTATCCATACATCCATACATCCATACATCCATTCATCCATACATCCATCCAAGCTCAAGTCATGACATCACTGGTGTGGTTGGCTTTGGGAACAAGTTCAACTCATGACAGCACATTTAAAATGTTCAGATGCCCTAAATGGCTTTGCTAAAAAACTCAAGTCAATTCATAATATTTAAATTTGTAGCTGCCATGAGTTTCTATCTATCTATCTATCTATCTATCTATCTATCTATCTATCTATCTATCTATCTATCTATCTATCTATCCATACATACATACATACATCCATCCATCCAAGATCAAGTCATGACATCACTGGTGTGGTTGGCTTTGGGAACAAGTTCAACTCATGACACCACATTTAGAATGTTCAGTTGACCTGCTTTCCTTTCATACAAAGCTGAAGTCATGACATCACTGGTGTGCTTGGCTTTGATAACAAGCTCCAGTCATGACATCACATTTAGAATGTTCAGATGCCCTAAATGGCTTTGCTAGAAAACTCAAGTCATGACACCACATTTAGAATGTTCAAT
Source organism: Eutrigla gurnardus (assembly GCF_963514095.1). Taxonomy (NCBI): domain Eukaryota; kingdom Metazoa; phylum Chordata; class Actinopteri; order Perciformes; family Triglidae; genus Eutrigla; species Eutrigla gurnardus. The sequence goes on along the minus strand of NW_028155252.1, from coordinate 129,922 downwards.
TGACCTGCTTTCCTTTGATACAAAGCTGAAGTCATGACATCACTGGTGTGCTTGGCTTTGATAACAAGCTCCAGTCATGACATCACATTTAGAATGTTCAGATGCCCTAAATGGCTTTGCTAGAAAACTCAAGTCATGACACCACATTTAGAATGTTCAATTGACCTGCTTTCCTTTGATATAAAGCTGAAGTCATGACATCACTGGTGTGCTTGGCTTTGATAACAAGCTCCAGTCATGACATCACATTTAGAATGTTCAGATGCCCTAAATGGCTTTGCTAGAAAACTCAAGTCATGACACCACATTTAGAATGTTCAATTGACCTGCTTTCCTTTGATATAAAGCTGAAGTCATGACATCACTGGTGTGGTTGGCTTTGATAACAAGTTCAACTCATGACATCACATTTAAAATGTTCAGATGCCCTATATGGCTTTGCTACAAAACTCAAGTGAACACATAATATTTAAATTTGTAGCTGCCATGAGTTTCTATCTATCTATCTATCTATCTATCTATCTATCTATCTATCTATCTATCTATCTATCTATCTATCTATCTATCTATCTATCTATGCATCCATCCATCCATTTATCCATCCATACATCCATCATCCAAGATCAAGTCATGACATCACTGGTGTGGTTGGCTTTGGGAACAAGTTCAACTCATGACACCACATTTAGAATGTTCAGTTGACCTGCTTTCCTTTGATACAAAGCTGAAGTCATGACATCACTGGTGTGCTTGGCTTTGATAACAAGCTCCAGTCATGACACCACATTTAGAATGTTCAATTGACCTGCTTTCCTTTGATACAAAGCTGAAGTCATGACATCACTGGTGTGCTTGGCTTTGATAACAAGCTCCAGTCATGACATCACATTTAGAATGTTCAGATGCCCTAAATGGCTTTGCTAGAAAACTCAAGTCATGACACCATATTTAGAATGTTCAGTTGACCTGCTTTCCTTTGATACAAAGCTGAAGTCATGACATCACTGGTGTGCTTGGCTTTGATAACAAGCTCCAGTCATGACATCACATTTAGAATGTTCAGATGCCCTAAATGGCTTTGCTAGAAAACTCAAGTCATGACACCACATTTAGAATGTTCAATTGACCTGCTTTCCTTTGATACAAAGCTGAAGTCATGACATCACTGGTGTGGTTGGCTTTGATAACAAGTTCAACTCATGACATCACATTTAAAATGTTCAGATGCCCTATATGGCTTTGCTACAAAACTCAAGTGAACACATAATATTTAAATTTGTAGCTGCCAAGACTTTCTATCTATCTATCTATCTATCTATCTATCTATCTATCTATCTATCTATCTATCTATCTATCTATCTATCTATGCATCCATCCATCCATTTATCCATCCATACATCCATCATCCAAGATCAAGTCATGACATCACTGGTGTGGTTGGCTTTGGGAACAAGTTCAACTCATGACACCACATTTAGAATGTTCAGTTGACCTGCTTTCCTTTGATACAAAGCTGAAGTCATGACATCACTGGTGTGCTTGGCTTTGATAACAAGCTCCAGTCATGACACCACATTTAGAATGTTCAATTGACCTGCTTTCCTTTGATACAAAGCTGAAGTCATGACATCACTGGTGTGCTTGGCTTTGATAACAAGCTCCAGTCATGACATCACATTTAGAATGTTCAGATGCCCTAAATGGCTTTGCTAGAAAACTCAAGTCATGACACCATATTTAGAATGTTCAGTTGACCTGCTTTCCTTTGATACAAAGCTGAAGTCATGACATCACTGGTGTGCTTGGCTTTGATAACAAGCTCCAGTCATGACATCACATTTAGAATGTTCAGATGCCCTAAATGGCTTTGCTAGAAAACTCAAGTCATGACACCACATTTAGAATGTTCAATTGACCTGCTTTCCTTTGATACAAAGCTGAAGTCATGACATCACTGGTGTGGTTGGCTTTGATAACAAGTTCAACTCATGACATCACATTTAAAATGTTCAGATGCCCTATATGGCTTTGCTACAAAACTCAAGTGAACACATAATATTTAAATTTGTAGCTGCCAAGACTTTCTATCTATCTATCTATCTATCTATCTATCTATCTATCTATCTATCTATCTATCTATCTATCTATCTATCTATCTATCCATACATCCATACATCCATCCATACATCCATACATCCATCCAAGCTCAAGTCATGACATCACTGGTGTGGTTGGCTTTGGGAACAAGTTCAACTCATGACAGCACATTTAAAATGTTCAGATGCCCTAAATGGCTTTGCTAAAAAACTCAAGTCAATTCACAATATTTAAATTTGTAGCTGCCATGAGTTTCTATCTATCTATCTATCTATCTATCTATCTATCTATCTATCCATACATACATACATACATCCATCCATCCAAGATCAAGTCATGACATCACTGGTGTGGTTGGCTTTGGGAACAAGTTCAACTCATGACACCACATTTAGAATGTTCAGTTGACCTGCTTTCCTTTCATACAAAGCTGAAGTCATGACATCACTGGTGTGCTTGGCTTTGATAACAAGCTCCAGTCATGACATCACATTTAGAATGTTCAGATGCCCTAAATGGCTTTGCTAGAAAACTCAAGTCATGACACCACATTTAGAATGTTCAATTGACCTGCTTTCCTTTGATACAAAGCTGAAGTCATGACATCACTGGTGTGCTTGGCTTTGATAACAAGCTCCAGTCATGACATCACATTTAGAATGTTCAGATGCCCTAAATGGCTTTGCTAGAAAACTCAAGTCATGACACCACATTTAGAATGTTCAATTGACCTGCTTTCCTTTGATATAAAGCTGAAGTCATGACATCACTGGTGTGCTTGGCTTTGATAACAAGCTCCAGTCATGACATCACATTTAGAATGTTCAGATGCCCTAAATGGCTTTGCTAGAAAACTCAAGTCATGACACCACATTTAGAATGTTCAATTGACCTGCTTTCCTTTGATATAAAGCTGAAGTCATGACATCACTGGTGTGGTTGGCTTTGATAACAAGTTCAACTCATGACATCACATTTAAAATGTTCAGATGCCCTATATGGCTTTGCTACAAAACTCAAGTGAACACATAATATTTAAATTTGTAGCTGCCATGAGTTTCTATCTATCTATCTATCTATCTATCTATCTATCTATCTATCTATCTATCTATCTATCTATCTATCTATGCATCCATCCATCCATTTATCCATCCATACATCCATCATCCAAGATCAAGTCATGACATCACTGGTGTGGTTGGCTTTGGGAACAAGTTCAACTCATGACACCACATTTAGAATGTTCAGTTGACCTGCTTTCCTTTGATACAAAGCTGAAGTCATGACATCACTGGTGTGCTTGGCTTTGATAACAAGCTCCAGTCATGACACCACATTTAGAATGTTCAATTGACCTGCTTTCCTTTGATACAAAGCTGAAGTCATGACATCACTGGTGTGCTTGGCTTTGATAACAAGCTCCAGTCATGACATCACATTTAGAATGTTCAGATGCCCTAAATGGCTTTGCTAGAAAACTCAAGTCATGACACCATATTTAGAATGTTCAGTTGACCTGCTTTCCTTTGATACAAAGCTGAAGTCATGACATCACTGGTGTGCTTGGCTTTGATAACAAGCTCCAGTCATGACATCACATTTAGAATGTTCAGATGCCCTAAATGGCTTTGCTAGAAAACTCAAGTCATGACACCACATTTAGAATGTTCAATTGACCTGCTTTCCTTTGATACAAAGCTGAAGTCATGACATCACTGGTGTGGTTGGCTTTGATAACAAGTTCAACTCATGACATCACATTTAAAATGTTCAGATGCCCTATATGGCTTTGCTACAAAACTCAAGTGAACACATAATATTTAAATTTGTAGCTGCCAAGACTTTCTATCTATCTATCTATCTATCTATCTATCTATCTATCTATCTATCTATCTATCTATCTATCTATCTATCTATCTATCCATACATCCATACATCCATCCATACATCCATACATCCATCCAAGCTCAAGTCATGACATCACTGGTGTGGTTGGCTTTGGGAACAAGTTCAACTCATGACAGCACATTTAAAATGTCCAGATGCCCTAAATGGCTTTGCTAAAAAACTCAAGTCAATTCACAATATTTAAATTTGTAGCTGCCATGAGTTTCTATCTATCTATCTATCTATCTATCTATCTATCTATCTATCTATCTATCTATCTATCTATCTATCTATCTATCCATACATCCATACATCCATACATCCATTCATCCATACATCCATCCAAGCTCAAGTCATGACATCACTGGTGTGGTTGGCTTTGGGAACAAGTTCAACTCATGACAGCACATTTAAAATGTTCAGATGCCCTAAATGGCTTTGCTAAAAAACTCAAGTCAATTCATAATATTTAAATTTGTAGCTGCCATGAGTTTCTATCTATCTATCTATCTATCTATCTATCTATCTATCTATCTATCTATCTATCTATCTATCTATCCATACATACATACATACATCCATCCATCCAAGATCAAGTCATGACATCACTGGTGTGGTTGGCTTTGGGAACAAGTTCAACTCATGACACCACATTTAGAATGTTCAGTTGACCTGCTTTCCTTTCATACAAAGCTGAAGTCATGACATCACTGGTGTGCTTGGCTTTGATAACAAGCTCCAGTCATGACATCACATTTAGAATGTTCAGATGCCCTAAATGGCTTTGCTAGAAAACTCAAGTCATGACACCACATTTAGAATGTTCAATTGACCTGCTTTCCTTTGATACAAAGCTGAAGTCATGACATCACTGGTGTGCTTGGCTTTGATAACAAGCTCCAGTCATGACATCACATTTAGAATGTTCAGATGCCCTAAATGGCTTTGCTAGAAAACTCAAGTCATGACACCACATTTAGAATGTTCAATTGACCTGCTTTCCTTTGATATAAAGCTGAAGTCATGACATCACTGGTGTGCTTGGCTTTGATAACAAGCTCCAGTCATGACATCACATTTAGAATGTTCAGATGCCCTAAATGGCTTTGCTAGAAAACTCAAGTCATGACACCACATTTAGAATGTTCAATTGACCTGCTTTCCTTTGATATAAAGCTGAAGTCATGACATCACTGGTGTGGTTGGCTTTGATAACAAGTTCAACTCATGACATCACATTTAAAATGTTCAGATGCCCTATATGGCTTTGCTACAAAACTCAAGTGAACACATAATATTTAAATTTGTAGCTGCCATGAGTTTCTATCTATCTATCTATCTATCTATCTATCTATCTATCTATCTATCTATCTATCTATCTATCTATCTATCTATCTATCTATCTATGCATCCATCCATCCATTTATCCATCCATACATCCATCATCCAAGATCAAGTCATGACATCACTGGTGTGGTTGGCTTTGGGAACAAGTTCAACTCATGACACCACATTTAGAATGTTCAGTTGACCTGCTTTCCTTTGATACAAAGCTGAAGTCATGACATCACTGGTGTGCTTGGCTTTGATAACAAGCTCCAGTCATGACACCACATTTAGAATGTTCAATTGACCTGCTTTCCTTTGATACAAAGCTGAAGTCATGACATCACTGGTGTGCTTGGCTTTGATAACAAGCTCCAGTCATGACATCACATTTAGAATGTTCAGATGCCCTAAATGGCTTTGCTAGAAAACTCAAGTCATGACACCATATTTAGAATGTTCAGTTGACCTGCTTTCCTTTGATACAAAGCTGAAGTCATGACATCACTGGTGTGCTTGGCTTTGATAACAAGCTCCAGTCATGACATCACATTTAGAATGTTCAGATGCCCTAAATGGCTTTGCTAGAAAACTCAAGTCATGACACCACATTTAGAATGTTCAATTGACCTGCTTTCCTTTGATACAAAGCTGAAGTCATGACATCACTGGTGTGGTTGGCTTTGATAACAAGTTCAACTCATGACATCACATTTAAAATGTTCAGATGCCCTATATGGCTTTGCTACAAAACTCAAGTGAACACATAATATTTAAATTTGTAGCTGCCAAGACTTTCTATCTATCTATCTATCTATCTATCTATCTATCTATCTATCTATCTATCTATCTATCTATCTATCTATCTATGCATCCATCCATCCATTTATCCATCCATACATCCATCATCCAAGATCAAGTCATGACATCACTGGTGTGGTTGGCTTTGGGAACAAGTTCAACTCATGACACCACATTTAGAATGTTCAGTTGACCTGCTTTCCTTTGATACAAAGCTGAAGTCATGACATCACTGGTGTGCTTGGCTTTGATAACAAGCTCCAGTCATGACACCACATTTAGAATGTTCAATTGACCTGCTTTCCTTTGATACAAAGCTGAAGTCATGACATCACTGGTGTGCTTGGCTTTGATAACAAGCTCCAGTCATGACATCACATTTAGAATGTTCAGATGCCCTAAATGGCTTTGCTAGAAAACTCAAGTCATGACACCATATTTAGAATGTTCAGTTGACCTGCTTTCCTTTGATACAAAGCTGAAGTCATGACATCACTGGTGTGCTTGGCTTTGATAACAAGCTCCAGTCATGACATCACATTTAGAATGTTCAGATGCCCTAAATGGCTTTGCTAGAAAACTCAAGTCATGACACCACATTTAGAATGTTCAATTGACCTGCTTTCCTTTGATACAAAGCTGAAGTCATGACATCACTGGTGTGGTTGGCTTTGATAACAAGTTCAACTCATGACATCACATTTAAAATGTTCAGATGCCCTATATGGCTTTGCTACAAAACTCAAGTGAACACATAATATTTAAATTTGTAGCTGCCAAGACTTTCTATCTATCTATCTATCTATCTATCTATCTATCTATCTATCTATCTATCTATCTATCTATCTATCTATCTATCTATCTATCTATCCATACATCCATACATCCATCCATACATCCATACATCCATCCAAGCTCAAGTCATGACATCACTGGTGTGGTTGGCTTTGGGAACAAGTTCAACTCATGACAGCACATTTAAAATGTTCAGATGCCCTAAATGGCTTTGCTAAAAAACTCAAGTCAATTCACAATATTTAAATTTGTAGCTGCCATGAGTTTCTATCTATCTATCTATCTATCTATCTATCTATCTATCTATCCATACATACATACATACATCCATCCATCCAAGATCAAGTCATGACATCACTGGTGTGGTTGGCTTTGGGAACAAGTTCAACTCATGACACCACATTTAGAATGTTCAGTTGACCTGCTTTCCTTTCATACAAAGCTGAAGTCATGACATCACTGGTGTGCTTGGCTTTGATAACAAGCTCCAGTCATGACATCACATTTAGAATGTTCAGATGCCCTAAATGGCTTTGCTAGAAAACTCAAGTCATGACACCACATTTAGAATGTTCAATTGACCTGCTTTCCTTTGATACAAAGCTGAAGTCATGACATCACTGGTGTGCTTGGCTTTGATAACAAGCTCCAGTCATGACATCACATTTAGAATGTTCAGATGCCCTAAATGGCTTTGCTAGAAAACTCAAGTCATGACACCACATTTAGAATGTTCAATTGACCTGCTTTCCTTTGATATAAAGCTGAAGTCATGACATCACTGGTGTGCTTGGCTTTGATAACAAGCTCCAGTCATGACATCACATTTAGAATGTTCAGATGCCCTAAATGGCTTTGCTAGAAAACTCAAGTCATGACACCACATTTAGAATGTTCAATTGACCTGCTTTCCTTTGATATAAAGCTGAAGTCATGACATCACTGGTGTGGTTGGCTTTGATAACAAGTTCAACTCATGACATCACATTTAAAATGTTCAGATGCCCTATATGGCTTTGCTACAAAACTCAAGTGAACACATAATATTTAAATTTGTAGCTGCCATGAGTTTCTATCTATCTATCTATCTATCTATCTATCTATCTATCTATCTATCTATCTATCTATCTATCTATCTATCTATCTATCTATGCATCCATCCATCCATTTATCCATCCATACATCCATCATCCAAGATCAAGTCATGACATCACTGGTGTGGTTGGCTTTGGGAACAAGTTCAACTCATGACACCACATTTAGAATGTTCAGTTGACCTGCTTTCCTTTGATACAAAGCTGAAGTCATGACATCACTGGTGTGCTTGGCTTTGATAACAAGCTCCAGTCATGACACCACATTTAGAATGTTCAATTGACCTGCTTTCCTTTGATACAAAGCTGAAGTCATGACATCACTGGTGTGCTTGGCTTTGATAACAAGCTCCAGTCATGACATCACATTTAGAATGTTCAGATGCCCTAAATGGCTTTGCTAGAAAACTCAAGTCATGACACCACATTTAGAATGTTCAATTGACCTGCTTTCCTTTGATACAAAGCTGAAGTCATGACATCACTGGTGTGGTTGGCTTTGATAACAAGTTCAACTCATGACATCACATTTAAAATGTTCAGATGCCCTATATGGCTTTGCTACAAAACTCAAGTGAACACATAATATTTAAATTTGTAGCTGCCAAGACTTTCTATCTATCTATCTATCTATCTATCTATCTATCTATCTATCTATCTATCTATCTATCTATCTATCTATCTATCTATCTATCTATCTATGCATCCATCCATCCATTTATCCATCCATACATCCATCATCCAAGATCAAGTCATGACATCACTGGTGTGGTTGGCTTTGGGAACAAGTTCAACTCATGACACCACATTTAGAATGTTCAGTTGACCTGCTTTCCTTTGATACAAAGCTGAAGTCATGACATCACTGGTGTGCTTGGCTTTGATAACAAGCTCCAGTCATGACACCACATTTAGAATGTTCAATTGACCTGCTTTCCTTTGATACAAAGCTGAAGTCATGACATCACTGGTGTGCTTGGCTTTGATAACAAGCTCCAGTCATGACATCACATTTAGAATGTTCAGATGCCCTAAATGGCTTTGCTAGAAAACTCAAGTCATGACACCATATTTAGAATGTTCAGTTGACCTGCTTTCCTTTGATACAAAGCTGAAGTCATGACATCACTGGTGTGCTTGGCTTTGATAACAAGCTCCAGTCATGACATCACATTTAGAATGTTCAGATGCCCTAAATGGCTTTGCTAGAAAACTCAAGTCATGACACCACATTTAGAATGTTCAATTGACCTGCTTTCCTTTGATACAAAGCTGAAGTCATGACATCACTGGTGTGGTTGGCTTTGATAACAAGTTCAACTCATGACATCACATTTAAAATGTTCAGATGCCCTATATGGCTTTGCTACAAAACTCAAGTGAACACATAATATTTAAATTTGTAGCTGCCAAGACTTTCTATCTATCTATCTATCTATCTATCTATCTATCTATCTATCTATCTATCTATCTATCTATCTATCTATCCATACATCCATACATCCATCCATACATCCATACATCCATCCAAGCTCAAGTCATGACATCACTGGTGTGGTTGGCTTTGGGAACAAGTTCAACTCATGACAGCACATTTAAAATGTTCAGATGCCCTAAATGGCTTTGCTAAAAAACTCAAGTCAATTCACAATATTTAAATTTGTAGCTGCCATGAGTTTCTATCTATCTATCTATCTATCTATCTATCTATCTATCTATCTATCTATCCATACATCCATACATCCATACATCCATTCATCCATTCATCCATACATCCATCCAAGCTCAAGTCATGACATCACTGGTGTGGTTGGCTTTGGGAACAAGTTCAACTCATGACAGCACATTTAAAATGTTCAGATGCCCTAAATGGCTTTGCTAAAAAACTCAAGTCAATTCATAATATTTAAATTTGTAGCTGCCATGAGTTTCTATCTATCTATCTATCTATCTATCTATCTATCTATCTATCTATCTATCTATCTATGCATCCATCCATCCATTTATCCATCCATACATCCATCATCCAAGATCAAGTCATGACATCACTGGTGTGGTTGGCTTTGGGAACAAGTTCAACTCATGACACCACATTTAGAATGTTCAGTTGACCTGCTTTCCTTTGATACAAAGCTGAAGTCATGACATCACTGGTGTGCTTGGCTTTGATAACAAGCTCCAGTCATGACACCACATTTAGAATGTTCAATTGACCTGCTTTCCTTTGATACAAAGCTGAAGTCATGACATCACTGGTGTGCTTGGCTTTGATAACAAGCTCCAGTCATGACATCACATTTAGAATGTTCAGATGCCCTAAATGGCTTTGCTAGAAAACTCAAGTCATGACACCATATTTAGAATGTTCAGTTGACCTGCTTTCCTTTGATACAAAGCTGAAGTCATGACATCACTGGTGTGCTTGGCTTTGATAACAAGCTCCAGTCATGACATCACATTTAGAATGTTCAGATGCCCTAAATGGCTTTGCTAGAAAACTCAAGTCATGACACCACATTTAGAATGTTCAATTGACCTGCTTTCCTTTGATACAAAGCTGAAGTCATGACATCACTGGTGTGGTTGGCTTTGATAACAAGTTCAACTCATGACATCACATTTAAAATGTTCAGATGCCCTATATGGCTTTGCTACAAAACTCAAGTGAACACATAATATTTAAATTTGTAGCTGCCAAGACTTTCTATCTATCTATCTATCTATCTATCTATCTATCTATCTATCTATCTATCTATCTATCTATCTATCTATCTATCTATCCATACATCCATACATCCATCCATACATCCATACATCCATCCAAGCTCAAGTCATGACATCACTGGTGTGGTTGGCTTTGGGAACAAGTTCAACTCATGACAGCACATTTAAAATGTTCAGATGCCCTAAATGGCTTTGCTAAAAAACTCAAGTCAATTCACAATATTTAAATTTGTAGCTGCCATGAGTTTCTATCTATCTATCTATCCATCTATCTATCTATCTATCTATCTATCTATCTATCTATCTATCTATCTATCTATCTATCTATCTATCTATCTATCTATCCATACATCCATACATCCATACATCCATTCATCCATTCATCCATACATCCATCCAAGCTCAAGTCATGACATCACTGGTGTGGTTGGCTTTGGGAACAAGTTCAACTCATGACAGCACATTTAAAATGTTCAGATGTCCTAAATGGCTTTGCTAAAAAACTCAAGTCAATTCATAATATTTAAATTTGTAGCTGCCATGAGTTTCTATCTATCTATCTATCTATCTATCTATCTATCTATCTATCTATCTATCTATCTATCTATCTATCTATCTATCTATCTATGCATCCATCCATCCATTTATCCATCCATACATCCATCATCCAAGATCAAGTCATGACATCACTGGTGTGGTTGGCTTTGGGAACAAGTTCAACTCATGACACCACATTTAGAATGTTCAGTTGACCTGCTTTCCTTTGATACAAAGCTGAAGTCATGACATCACTGGTGTGCTTGGCTTTGATAACAAGCTCCAGTCATGACACCACATTTAGAATGTTCAATTGACCTGCTTTCCTTTGATACAAAGCTGAAGTCATGACATCACTGGTGTGCTTGGCTTTGATAACAAGCTCCAGTCATGACATCACATTTAGAATGTTCAGATGCCCTAAATGGCTTTGCTAGAAAACTCAAGTCATGACACCATATTTAGAATGTTCAGTTGACCTGCTTTCCTTTGATACAAAGCTGAAGTCATGACATCACTGGTGTGCTTGGCTTTGATAACAAGCTCCAGTCATGACATCACATTTAGAATGTTCAGATGCCCTAAATGGCTTTGCTAGAAAACTCAAGTCATGACACCACATTTAGAATGTTCAATTGACCTGCTTTCCTTTGATACAAAGCTGAAGTCATGACATCACTGGTGTGGTTGGCTTTGATAACAAGTTCAACTCATGACATCACATTTAAAATGTTCAGATGCCCTATATGGCTTTGCTACAAAACTCAAGTGAACACATAATATTTAAATTTGTAGCTGCCAAGACTTTCTATCTATCTATCTATCTATCTATCTATCTATCTATCTATCTATCTATCTATCTATCTATCTATCTATCTATCTATCTATCTATCTATCCATACATCCATCCATACATCCATACATCCATCCAAGCTCAAGTCATGACATCACTGGTGTGGTTGGCTTTGGGAACAAGTTCAACTCATGACAGCACATTTAGAATGTTCAATTGACCTGCTTTCCTTTGATACAAAGCTGAAGTCATGACATCACTGGTGTGCTTGGCTTTGATAACAAGCTCCAGTCATGACATCACATTTAGAATGTTCAGATGCCCTAAATGGCTTTGCTAGAAAACTCAAGTCATGACACCATATTTAGAATGTTCAGTTGACCTGCTTTCCTTTGATACAAAGCTGAAGTCATGACATCACTGGTGTGCTTGGCTTTGATAACAAGCTCCAGTCATGACATCACTGGTGTGGTTGGCTTTGGGAACAAGTTCAACTCATGACAGCACATTTAAAATGTTCAGATGCCCTAAATGGCTTTGCTAAAAAACTCAAGTCAATTCATAATATTTAAATTTGTAGCTGCCATGAGTTTCTATCTATCTATCTATCTATCTATCTATCTATCTATCTATCTATCTATCTATCTATCTATCTATCCATACATACATCCATCCATCCAAGATCAAGTCATGACATCACTGGTGTGGTTGGCTTTGGGAACAAGTTCAACTCATGACACCACATTTAGAATGTTCAGTTGACCTGCTTTCCTTTCATAACAAGCTGAAGTCATGACATCACTGGTGTGCTTGGCTTTGATAACAAGCTCCAGTCATGACATCACATTTAGAATGTTCAGATGCCCTAAATGGCTTTGCTAGAAAACTCAAGTCATGACACCACATTTAGAATGTTCAATTGACCTGCTTTCCTTTGATACAAAGCTGAAGTCATGACATCACTGGTGTGCTTGGCTTTGATAACAAGCTCCAGTCATGACATCACATTTAGAATGTTCAGATGCCCTAAATGGCTTTGCTAGAAAACTCAAGTCATGACACCATATTTAGAATGTTCAGTTGACCTGCTTTCCTTTGATACAAAGCTGATGTCATGACATCACTGGTGTGGTTGGCTTTGATAACAAGTTCAACTCATGACATCACATTTAAAATGTTCAGATGCCCTATATGGCTTTGCTACAAAACTCAAGTGAACACATAATATTTAAATTTGTAGCTGCCATGAGTTTCTATCTATCTATCTATCTATCTATCTATCTATCTATCTATCTATCTATCTATCTATCTATCTATCTATCTATCTATCTATCTATCTATCTATCTATCTATGCATCCATCCATCCATTTATCCATCCATACATCCATCATCCAAGATCAAGTCATGACATCACTGGTGTGGTTGGCTTTGGGAACAAGTTCAACTCATGACACCACATTTAGAATGTTCAGTTGACCTGCTTTCCTTTGATACAAAGCTGAAGTCATGACATCACTGGTGTGCTTGGCTTTGATAACAAGCTCCAGTCATGACACCACATTTAGAATGTTCAATTGACCTGCTTTCCTTTGATACAAAGCTGAAGTCATGACATCACTGGTGTGCTTGGCTTTGATAACAAGCTCCAGTCATGACATCACATTTAGAATGTTCAGATGCCCTAAATGGCTTTGCTAGAAAACTCAAGTCATGACACCATATTTAGAATGTTCAGTTGACCTGCTTTTCTTTGATACAAAGCTGAAGTCATGACATCACTGGTGTGGTTGGCTTTGATAACAAGTTCAACTCATGACATCACATTTAAAATGTTCAGATGCCCTATATGGCTTTGCTACAAAACTCAAGTGAACACATAATATTTAAATTTGTAGCTGCCAAGACTTTCTATCTATCTATCTATCTATCTATCTATCTATCTATCTATCTATCTATCTATCTATCTATCTATCTATCTATCCATACATCCATACATCCATCCATACATCCATACATCCATCCAAGCTCAAGTCATGACATCACTGGTGTGGTTGGCTTTGGGAACAAGTTCAACTCATGACAGCACATTTAAAATGTTCAGATGCCCTAAATGGCTTTGCTAAAAAACTCAAGTCAATTCACAATATTTAAATTTGTAGCTGCCATGAGTTTCTATCTATCTATCTATCCATCTATCTATCTATCTATCCATACATACATACATCCATCCATCCAAGATCAAGTCATGACATCACTGGTGTGGTTGGCTTTGGGAACAAGTTCAACTCATGACACCACATTTAGAATGTTCAATTGACCTGCTTTCCTTTGATACAAAGCTGAAGTCATGACATCACTGGTGTGCTTGGCTTTGATAACAAGCTCCAGTCATGACATCACATTTAGAATGTTCAGATGCCCTAAATGGCTTTGCTAGAAAACTCAAGTCATGACACCATATTTAGAATGTTCAGTTGACCTGCTTTCCTTTGATACAAAGCTGAAGTCATGACATCACTGGTGTGCTTGGCTTTGATAACAAGCTCCAGTCATGACATCACTGGTGTGGTTGGCTTTGGGAACAAGTTCAACTCATGACAGCACATTTAAAATGTTCAGATGCCCTAAATGGCTTTGCTAAAAAACTCAAGTCAATTCATAATATTTAAATTTGTAGCTGCCATGAGTTTCTATCTATCTATCTATCTATCTATCTATCTATCTATCTATCTATCTATCTATCTATCTATCTATCTATCTATCTATCCATACATACATCCATCCATCCAAGATCAAGTCATGACATCACTGGTGTGGTTGGCTTTGGGAACAAGTTCAACTCATGACACCACATTTAGAATGTTCAGTTGACCTGCTTTCCTTTCATAACAAGCTGAAGTCATGACATCACTGGTGTGCTTGGCTTTGATAACAAGCTCCAGTCATGACATCACATTTAGAATGTTCAGATGCCCTAAATGGCTTTGCTAGAAAACTCAAGTCATGACACCACATTTAGAATGTTCAATTGACCTGCTTTCCTTTGATACAAAGCTGAAGTCATGACATCACTGGTGTGCTTGGCTTTGATAACAAGCTCCAGTCATGACATCACATTTAGAATGTTCAGATGCCCTAAATGGCTTTGCTAGAAAACTCAAGTCATGACACCATATTTAGAATGTTCAGTTGACCTGCTTTCCTTTGATACAAAGCTGATGTCATGACATCACTGGTGTGCTTGGCTTTGATAACAAGCTCCAGTCATGACATCACATTTAGAATGTTCAGATGCCCTAAATGGCTTTGCTAGAAAACTCAAGTCATGACACCACATTTAGAATGTTCAATTGACCTGCTTTCCTTTGATACAAAGCTGAAGTCATGACATCACTGGTGTGCTTGGCTTTGATAACAAGCTCCAGTCATGACATCACATTTAGAATGTTCAAATGCCCTAAATGGCTTTGCTAGAAAACTCACGTCATGACACCACATTTAGAATGTTCAGTTGACCTGCTTTCCTTTGATACAAAGCTGAAGTCATGACATCACTGGTGTGGTTGGCTTTGATAACAAGTTCAACTCATGACATCACATTTAAAATGTTCAGATGCCCTATATGGCTTTGCTACAAAACTCAAGTGAACACATAATATTTAAATTTGTAGCTGCCAAGACTTTCTATCTATCTATCTATCTATCTATCTATCTATCTATCTATCTATCTATCTATCTATCTATCTATCTATCTATCTATCTATCTATCTATCCATACATCCATACATCCATACATCCATTCATCCATACATCCATCCAAGCTCCAGTCATGACATCACTGGTGTGGTTGGCTTTGGGAACAAGTTCAACTCATGACAGCACATTTAAAATGTTCAGATGCCCTAAATGGCTTTGCTAAAAAACTCAAGTCAATTCATAATATTTAAATTTGTAGCTGCCATGAGTTTCTATCTATCTATCTATCTATCTATCTATCTATCTATCTATCTATCTATCTATCTATCTATCTATCTATCTATCTATCCATACATACATCCATCCATCCAAGATCAAGTCATGACATCACTGGTGTGGTTGGCTTTGGGAACAAGTTCAACTCATGACACCACATTTAGAATGTTCAGTTGACCTGCTTTCCTTTCATAACAAGCTGAAGTCATGACATCACTGGTGTGCTTGGCTTTGATAACAAGCTCCAGTCATGACATCACATTTAGAATGTTCAGATGCCCTAAATGGCTTTGCTAGAAAACTCAAGTCATGACACCACATTTAGAATGTTCAATTGACCTGCTTTCCTTTGATACAAAGCTGAAGTCATGACATCACTGGTGTGCTTGGCTTTGATAACAAGCTCCAGTCATGACATCACATTTAGAATGTTCAGATGCCCTAAATGGCTTTGCTAGAAAACTCAAGTCATGACACCATATTTAGAATGTTCAGTTGACCTGCTTTCCTTTGATACAAAGCTGATGTCATGACATCACTGGTGTGCTTGGCTTTGATAACAAGCTCCAGTCATGACATCACATTTAGAATGTTCAGATGCCCTAAATGGCTTTGCTAGAAAACTCAAGTCATGACACCACATTTAGAATGTTCAATTGACCTGCTTTCCTTTGATACAAAGCTGAAGTCATGACATCACTGGTGTGCTTGGCTTTGATAACAAGCTCCAGTCATGACATCACATTTAGAATGTTCAAATGCCCTAAATGGCTTTGCTAGAAAACTCACGTCATGACACCACATTTAGAATGTTCAGTTGACCTGCTTTCCTTTGATACAAAGCTGAAGTCATGACATCACTGGTGTGGTTGGCTTTGATAACAAGTTCAACTCATGACATCACATTTAAAATGTTCAGATGCCCTATATGGCTTTGCTACAAAACTCAAGTGAACACATAATATTTAAATTTGTAGCTGCCAAGACTTTCTATCTATCTATCTATCTATCTATCTATCTATCTATCTATCTATCTATCTATCTATCTATCTATCTATCTATCTATCTATCTATCCATACATCCATACATCCATACATCCATTCATCCATACATCCATCCAAGCTCAAGTCATGACATCACTGGTGTGGTTGGCTTTGGGAACAAGTTCAACTCATGACAGCACATTTAAAATGTTCAGATGCCCTAAATGGCTTTGCTAAAAAACTCAAGTCAATTCATAATATTTAAATTTGTAGCTGCCATGAGTTTCTATCTATCTATCTATCTATCTATCTATCTATCTATCTATCTATCTATCTATCTATGCATCCATCCATCCATTTATCCATCCATACATCCATCATCCAAGATCAAGTCATGACATCACTGGTGTGGTTGGCTTTGGGAACAAGTTCAACTCATGACACCACATTTAGAATGTTCAGTTGACCTGCTTTCCTTTGATACAAAGCTGAAGTCATGACATCACTGGTGTGCTTGGCTTTGATAACAAGCTCCAGTCATGACACCACATTTAGAATGTTCAATTGACCTGCTTTCCTTTGATACAAAGCTGAAGTCATGACATCACTGGTGTGCTTGGCTTTGATAACAAGCTCCAGTCATGACATCACATTTAGAATGTTCAGATGCCCTAAATGGCTTTGCTAGAAAACTCAAGTCATGACACCATATTTAGAATGTTCAGTTGACCTGCTTTCCTTTGATACAAAGCTGAAGTCATGACATCACTGGTGTGCTTGGCTTTGATAACAAGCTCCAGTCATGACATCACATTTAGAATGTTCAGATGCCCTAAATGGCTTTGCTAGAAAACTCAAGTCATGACACCACATTTAGAATGTTCAATTGACCTGCTTTCCTTTGATACAAAGCTGAAGTCATGACATCACTGGTGTGCTTGGCTTTGATAACAAGCTCCAGTCATGACATCACATTTAGAATGTTCAGATGCCCTAAATGGCTTTGCTAGAAAACTCAAGTCATGACACCATATTTAGAATGTTCAGTTGACCTGCTTTCCTTTGATACAAAGCTGATGTCATGACATCACTGGTGTGCTTGGCTTTGATAACAAGCTCCAGTCATGACATCACATTTAGAATGTTCAGATGCCCTAAATGGCTTTGCTAGAAAACTCAAGTCATGACACCACATTTAGAATGTTCAATTGACCTGCTTTCCTTTGATACAAAGCTGAAGTCATGACATCACTGGTGTGCTTGGCTTTGATAACAAGCTCCAGTCATGACATCACATTTAGAATGTTCAAATGCCCTAAATGGCTTTGCTAGAAAACTCACGTCATGACACCACATTTAGAATGTTCAGTTGACCTGCTTTCCTTTGATACAAAGCTGAAGTCATGACATCACTGGTGTGGTTGGCTTTGATAACAAGTTCAACTCATGACATCACATTTAAAATGTTCAGATGCCCTATATGGCTTTGCTACAAAACTCAAGTGAACACATAATATTTAAATTTGTAGCTGCCAAGACTTTCTATCTATCTATCTATCTATCTATCTATCTATCTATCTATCTATCTATCTATCTATCTATCTATCTATACATCCATACATCCATACATCCATACATCCATTCATCCATACATCCATCCAAGCTCAAGTCATGACATCACTGGTGTGGTTGGCTTTGGGAACAAGTTCAACTCATGACAGCACATTTAAAATGTTCAGATGCCCTAAATGGCTTTGCTAAAAAACTCAAGTCAATTCATAATATTTAAATTTGTAGCTGCCATGAGTTTCTATCTATCTATCTATCTATCTATCTATCTATCTATCTATCTATCTATCTATCTATCTATCTATGCATCCATCCATCCATTTATCCATCCATACATCCATCATCCAAGATCAAGTCATGACATCACTGGTGTGGTTGGCTTTGGGAACAAGTTCAACTCATGACACCACATTTAGAATGTTCAGTTGACCTGCTTTCCTTTGATACAAAGCTGAAGTCATGACATCACTGGTGTGCTTGGCTTTGATAACAAGCTCCAGTCATGACACCACATTTAGAATGTTCAATTGACCTGCTTTCCTTTGATACAAAGCTGAAGTCATGACATCACTGGTGTGCTTGGCTTTGATAACAAGCTCCAGTCATGACATCACATTTAGAATGTTCAGATGCCCTAAATGGCTTTGCTAGAAAACTCAAGTCATGACACCATATTTAGAATGTTCAGTTGACCTGCTTTCCTTTGATACAAAGCTGAAGTCATGACATCACTGGTGTGCTTGGTGTAGGAGCCATGAAATGTATTTTTCTATGAGTAATTGGGCTGTGGGTGTGTGAGGGAGGCGTGTACCAGTGTGAGGGAATCTACTGATCAGCCTCACCTGTGTAGCCTACGAAATGTTTGTCAGTGGTGTAGGGTGAGCTCAGGGAAGGCACACTTTCTGTTTACCGCAAACGCAAACGCAACAACGATACAATGTAACATTCTGGACTGACTGTTTGCTACTACCAGCGGGAAGAACAAAAGAATAAAGTGGTGAATATCATCAGAAGTCGTCGTGGATTTTGTGTGGCGTGTAACGATAGTGGACCCTTGTTCCTTTGCTTAGCCTACCGCGGCTTTGAAAAAGTAGATGGACTTTATTGCCGCAATATTTGTAAACAGAAAAGCCAACTATCTGAAGAGGATTCACGGAAGATTGGTCTACATTTGGTCGCTATTCTTCGTGGAATATCCTGAATGCTTCATGCCTGGAAGGAAGAGAATGGAGCTACACGATTGGCTATAGCCTACACACGGTCGGCACCTTTGATTCATTCAAGCCCAGCTCGCATCTACTACGCCGACAACAGGAAGACGGCGTTTGATTCATTCAAGCCCAGCTCGCATCTACTACGCCGACAACAGGAAGACGGCGTTTCATTCATTCATCAGTCTCTCCGCTGGAAACGAGGTACCACATACGCTCGCAGTCAGACTGATACTGAACTGGTTAAAAAAGGTGGCTGTGAAAATGAATACACGATAATTGGATAAGATCATTCACAATTGAGAATGGAGTCTGAAACCTCAGAATTGGGCCCTACAAAGGGTCTCGATCAAAATGAATTGTCAGAGAGAAGACAAATTAAGCTGACGGCCAAGGCATTGGTTCTCAAAATTGAAGGCCTTCAAAAGGATCGCCAAGCAAAAGTTAACAAACTTAAAGGCGTCATGAAAGTGATGAAAGAGCTGATGCAAATTCAAAGTGGAAATAATGTTCTGAGTGTCCAGTCTCATCTCAAAAATGTGCACGCATTGTTTAACGATGCAACAAAGCTTCACAATGTTGTGATTCCAATGCTACCAGAAGAGGAGCAGGAGAAACAAAATGCTTGGTTCACAAGTGTACACAATCACTATGTTGCATGTGTTGAAAATGTGGAAAAATGGCTCTCTGATGTAATTGGCCAGGCTGGTCAGGTTGAAAACTCGGAACAAAATGATCCTCTTGTTTCATCTAAGCCACACCTCCTGGATGCGGTGGGAGACAATAAAACACCACATGCTACAGAAAGCGCTCAAAATGATGTCACTAAAAACATTCCGAATGATGTCACTGAAAACATTCAGAATGGTGCTGGCCTGACGGAGGATGATGTGGGAAACATTGATGTGACATTGAACGCTACATTGGGGGTGGACGATGACATTAGACCGAATGACAGCATTTCTAATGCTCCTAGAGCATCACAGAAAAGGAGCTCAACTGGAACCAATCAAACTAGAACTACTGGTTCATCCACTCGCTCATCACGCATCAAGGTCGAGGCGGAGATGGCTGCGCTCATTGCCCGCCAAAGGATGTTGAAAGACAAACATGCCTTGGAAGAAGAGGAGGCAGAGCAAGAAGAACTGCTCAGAAGGAAAAAGGAGCAGCTCAGACAACGAAAAGAGCAGCTTGATTTGAATATAGAAATTGCTGCATCAGAAGCTAAATTAAATGTGCTCCGAGACTCTGGAGGCTCTCATGCGTCTGGCGCGGGAAGGAGTGAAGCAAATGGAATGAATTCCTATCTGGAAGAAGGAATAACCCAAGTAGGAAAATTGAATTGGAATGCTGAGACGTTTGTTCCTGTGGCAGCAGCAGAGCAGCCATCTTGGCATGGTGCAGAGGAACAATATTCTCATTTGTTGGATGCTAGGCCCAAAGTGAAGGTGTCATATCCAAAGGAAACGCTGTCCAGCCAGTTGCCTGAGATTGATCCTCGCGCTATGTTGGCTAGCCAGCCGCCACCACTGAAGCCAAGTGCGGCGCTGCATCCTCGATCTGCACTGTCTAGGCAGCCGCCATCGTGGGAGCCAAGCACGGTGACGCACACTCGTTCCGCACTGCCTAGGCAGCCTCCAGTGTTGGGACATGCTATGGAGCTGCATCCACAAGCTACGCAGTTGAGCCAGTTGCAGCCCAAGTCATTGCACTACAAAATACAGAACCATCAGGCATATCCACAGTTTCAAGCAGAGCCATCCCAACCTGCACCTTCAATACAGATTCGTGCTGACTCTGATCCCTTGCTATCGGTCCTGTACAAACAAAACGAAATTACATCTATGTTGGTAGAGCAGCAATCTCTCTCATCCCTTCCTAAACGAGAAATTCAAATCTTTGATGGAGACCCGATACAGTTTCAAACATTCCTACGGGCCTTTGAATACAACATTGAACAAAGAACTCGCAGTGCCAAGGATTGCCTGTACTTCCTCGAACAACACACTAGAGGCCAGCCTCGGGAGTTGGTTAGAGGCTGTGAGCACATGTGTCATGAGGAAGGATATGTCAAGGCCAAGTCATTGCTTCAAGAACACTTCGGCAATCCTCTGAAGATCGCATCTGCCTATATGGAGAAAGCCTTCACATGGCCAGCTTTAAAAGGCGAAGATGTGAAAGCTTTACGAGCATACAGCATCTTCCTACGACAATGTTGTAATGCTCTTGGAGGAGTCCATTTCAGCCATGAGCTTGATGCCCCTACAAACATGCAGATGGTTGTTAGGAAGCTGCCCTACAAGCTCAAGGAAAGATGGAGAGAGGTTGCCTGTAATGTCCAAGAACGGTCTAACCGCAGAGCTGTCTTTCAGGACATTGTTGAGTTTGTCGAAAGGCAAGTCAAAATTGCAAGTGACCCTCTATTTGGAGACCTGAATGATATTCCAACTACAGGAAAAAAGGATGCAAAACATGCTAAATCCCAACCATATTTAAAGGCTAGAGGGAGTAGCTTTGCAACTACTGTCACCCCTATGGAAAAAGGGACAAGGCATGAAGAGAAAACGGCTGATGGAGCTAAAAGGAAGTTTTCACCTGCTGGAAAGAACTGCTTGTTTTGTGGAGCAGGACACGGTTTAGATCTGTGTCTTCTATTTGATGGGAGGTCACACAGTGAAAAAATGTCCTTCATGAAGGAAAAGAGGGTGTGCTACGGCTGTTTGTGTATTGGACACAGAAGTAAGGACTGCAAAAACCGTCTTTTCTGTAAGGTTTGCAATCTGAGGCATCCCTCCATGTTGCATATTCGCTCCAAAGGAACTGAAACTGGTTCAGTGCAATCAAGTGTACAAGCAAACAAAAAAGGAGCAAAACCAGTAGGTGATGGTGCTTTGATCTCTGTACAAACCAGTGGACTTACTGGGGTCGGAGAGCGTGATTGTACACTTTCCATACTACCTGTTCAAGTGAAGTCTGCAAAGGGAAGTGAAACAGTCATCACTTATGCCTTTCTTGATCCTGGGAGCTCTGCTTCATTCTGTACTGAAGGGCTAATGAATAGGCTGAATCTCACTGGGAGAAAGACTGGCATCCTACTCCGGACAATGGGTCAAGAGAAGGTCGTTGGCAGCCACATTGTGACAGACTTGGAGGTGGCTGGACTAGGAACAGACTGTTTCTGTAAACTTCCTGAGATCTTCACACAAAAAAGCATGCCTGTTCATCAAGGCAACATTCCTAGACAGGAAGACCTTCTGAAATGGCCGCACCTAAGAGGAGTGAAGATCAGTGGGATCGACTCGGAGGTGGATCTGCTCATCGGGACCAATGTTCCTAGAGCCCTGGAGCCATGGGAAGTTGTCAGAAGTGCAGATGGAGGCCCCTATGCAGTAAAGACCATGTTGGGATGGACGGTGAATGGTCCACTGAGAGGAGACTGTATTACTGACTCTGCCAGTGGAGAACAAAGGGTCTGTGTCAATAGGATCTCGGTTGCCACGCTTGAAGAGCTGTGGAGGCAGCAGACAAAAGCGGACTTCCCTGAATGTGTCCAGGACGAGCATCAAGGGCTGTCTAGAGAAGATTGCCACTTCATGAAGTCCGTTACCGAGTCAGCTGAGTTAGCTGATGGGCATTACAGCATCGGCTTGCCTTTGAGAAGAAGCAATGTCAAAATGCCCAACAACAGGAATGTTGCAGTTCAACGCACTTTGAGTCTCAAAAGAAGGTTCATGAAGGACCGTTCGTTCCACGCTGACTACACCAACTTTATGAGCGACGTCATCTCAAAAGGCTATGCTGAGAGGGTACTTGACGAGGATCTGGACCGTTGTGATGGGAGGGTTTGGTACATCCCACATCACGGGGTGTACCACCCACAGAAGAAGAAGTTAAGGGTTGTCTTTGACTGTGCGGCAACATTTCAGGGAACTTCTCTAAATGCCCAGCTTCTTCAAGGCCCAGATCTCACTAGCTCGCTGGTTGGTGTCATAAGCAGATTTCGGAAAGAGCCTGTCGTACTCATGGCAGATACCACAGCTATGTTCCACCAGGTCAGGGTACCAAGTTCAGACTCAGACTTGCTACGATTCCTCTGGTGGCCCAAAGGAGACTACAGTCAGGATCTGGTGGAGTATAAAATGGTTGTCCATCTGTTTGGGGCTACATCTTCTCCAAGCTGTGCAAGTTTTGCCTTGCGAAAGTGTGCAGAAGACAACCAAACCCACTTCAGTCAAAGGGCTGTTGACACTGTTCTTCATAATTTTTATGTGGATGATTGCCTTGTGTCGGTCGCCACTGAAGAGGAGGCAGTGTCGCTTTACCACGAACTCTGTGCTCTTTGTGCTAAAGGAGGCTTTCAGCTAACGAAGTGGAGTAGCAACTGTCGCAACGTGCTTGCTGCCATACCTCAAGCAGAAAGGTCCCTGGAAGTTAAAGATCTGGACCTAGATAATGATGCTTTGCCAGTGGAGAGGGCTTTAGGTGTCCAGTGGTGCGTCCAATCAGACTCATTCAAGTTCAAAGTCAAACCCAAGGACAGGCCTCTGACAAGGAGAGGGATCTTATCTGTCACCAGCTCAATCTATGACCCCTTGGGATTCTTGTCACCCGTCGTCCTTGCTGCAAAAAGAATCCTTCAGAGTTTGTGCAGAAGTCAACTGGGTTGGGACGATGCTCTGCCGGTCGCTGTTGCCCAAGAGTGGACTGCATGGCTAGAGGAGCTTCATCAGCTGGAGAAGTTTAAAGTTGAAAGGTGCTTCAAATCTCCTGACTTTGGAGAGGTTTCTTCTTCCCAGCTTCACCACTTCGCAGATGCGAGTGAGGAAGGATATGGCACGGTGACTTACCTGTTGCAGTATAACATCAAGGGGCAGGCCCACTGCGCTTTTGTGATGGGGAAGTCACGTGTGGCTCCGTTAAAGTCCGTAACAATCCCTCGCATGGAACTGACAGCTGCAGTGGTCGCGAGCAGAATGGATAAGCTGTGGAAAAGGGAGTTGCAGATGCCACTACGAGAGTCTGTCTTTTGGACAGACAGTACATCTGTATTGAAGTATATCAACAACCAGACTTCAAGGTTCAAGGTCTTTGTGGCAAACCGCGTGGCAGAGATACTCACATTGTCAAGTTCATCTCAATGGAGGTATGTGAACACGTCAAGTAACCCTGCAGACTTGGCTTCAAGGGGAGCTAAGGTTAACACTTTCTTGAGAGCTAAGGCTTGGGTGCTAGGACCCGCATTTCTCATCGAACCTGAGGTGAAGTGGCCAGTGAACATTGACATTTCTGGGAAACTCTCTTCAGAAGACCCTGAGATCAAGGCAGCGGTGTCTGTGAATGCCATCCAAGTTGAAGAGGCTGACTCACTTATGCGCTTCATCAGTCACTTCTCCTCTTGGACTCGTTTGAAAAGGATGGTTGGTTGGCTGCTGAGGTTCAAGAGGCTGCTACTGCGTCTTGGACAAAAGCGGACACAGTTAAAGGAAACTCTCGCTCAGTCTGGCCTGGATGGGGAGCAGCTTGGAATGAGGCTTCAGGAGGAGATGCAGAACATCAAGGCGCAGGTTGCAGGAGGTCTTCTTTCGGTTGAAGAGTTTGATGAGGCAGAAAGGGCGATTATTCGCTTTTGTCAAATGAAGAGCTTTCCTGATGAGATAGCCCGTCTGCGGAAAGGGGAAAATGTGAAGAAAACCAGTTGCCTCTACAGGCTTGACCCGATTCTTGATGATGGTGTGCTTCGAGTTGGAGGTAGGCTTGGCCGTGCAGCCATGCCAGAAGAAGCTAAACATCCTGCCCTATTGGCCAAAGACCTCCACATTTCTACACTTGTTCTCCGGCACATACATCAAGCCACAGGACACAGTGGGCGTAATTACATGTTATCACAGTTTCGCCAGAGATATTGGATCCCAGGCGCATGCATGGCCATAAGGAAAATCCTGTCGAGGTGTGTTGTTTGTCGTAAACTGAATGCAGCACCGGGAAACCAACGTATGGCAGATCTCCCTCTTGACAGGGTTTCTCCTGATGAGCCTCCTTTTACTCGAACTGGAGTGGATTGCTTCGGGCCTTTTGGAATAAAGCGGGGGCGATGCATAATCAAGAGGTATGGAGTCATCTTCACGTGCCTGGCTGTGAGAGCTGTACATCTGGAGGTGCTGTCATCATTGGACACCGATTCCTTCGTTCATGCCCTCAGACGCTTCGTGGCAAGGCGCGGTCAAGTATTGGAGTTGCGCTCAGACAACGGCACAAACTTTGTTGGTGCTGAACGCGAGTTGAGAGAAGCGATCGGAAGTTGGAATCACATGCAGATCAGCAACGAACTTCTCCGGAAAAACATCAACTGGATCTTCAATCCCCCCACTGGATCTCATCACGGTGGTGTGTGGGAGAGACTAATACGGTCTGTGCGAAGAGTGCTGAATTCCATCTTGAAAACACAAAACCTTGACGAAGAAGGTCTTCAAACTGTTTTCTGTGAGGTTGAGGCCATAATCAACGGCCGTCCCATAACCAAAGCCTCCACTGACCAGAACGATTTAGAAGCGCTGACACCCAACCATCTCTTGCTCCTTAAGTCCAAACCTTCATTACCACCAGGAGTGTTTCAGAAAGAGGATGTATATGCTCGTCGACGCTGGAGACAAGTTCAGTATATGTCCGACTTGTTCTGGAGGCGCTGGGTCAGGGAGTACTTGCCTCTACTTCAAGAGCGTCAAAAGTGGCAGAGCACCAAGCGGAACTTTGTCCCCGGAGACCTTGTAATCATACTGGATGACTCTGCTCCACGGAACTCGTGGCTCACTGGAAGAGTCACCGAAGCTGATCAGGATAAAAAGGGACATGTTCGGCGGATTCGCATCATGACAAAAACAGGGTTCCTGGACAGGCCAATCACAAAGGTCTGTCTTCTTCAGGAAGCGGAAGATCCATGAAGATTTGTATTCTCTGACTGAGTTCCTTGCTACCTCCTTGTGGATTATGGTTTTTCGCGAGTTCCTTGTGGATTATGGTTTTTCGCGAGTTCCTTGTGGATTATGGTTTTTCGCAAGCTCCTTGTGGATTATGGTTTTTCGCAAGCTCCTTGTGGATTATGGTTTTTCGCAAGTTCCTTGTGGATTATAACCTTTTTATTTTTTGGCTGGACTGCTTTTTATTAACTCTTGACATGAACATGATTACTGGTCACATAGTGTTGATTCCATGTGGCTATGGTTAAAAAAGAAAAAAAAAATCTGTTATTGTTCTATTGCTGTGTTATGGGTATATGTTATGAATTTCCTCTGCCGAAGTTTGTCTCCTACATGTTCAGTCATTTATAATTACGGTCTTCTCGTAATTAGGGGCCGGAATGTAGGAGCCATGAAATGTATTTTTCTATGAGTAATTGGGCTGTGGGTGTGTGAGGGAGGCGTGTACCAGTGTGAGGGAATCTACTGATCAGCCTCACCTGTGTAGCCTACGAAATGTTTGTCAGTGGTGTAGGGTGAGCTCAGGGAAGGCACACTTTCTGTTTACCGCAAACGCAAACGCAACAACGATACAATGTAACATTCTGGACTGACTGTTTGCTACTACCAGCGGGAAGAACAAAAGAATAAAGTGGTGAATATCATCAGAAGTCGTCGTGGATTTTGTGTGGCGTGTAACGATAGTGGACCCTTGTTCCTTTGCTTAGCCTACCGCGGCTTTGAAAAAGTAGATGGACTTTATTGCCGCAATACTTGGCTTTGATAACAAGCTCCAGTCATGACATCACATTTAGAATGTTCAGATGCCCTAAATGGCTTTGCTAGAAAACTCAAGTCATGACACCACATTTAGAATGTTCAATTGACCTGCTTTCCTTTGATACAAAGCTGAAGTCATGACATCACTGGTGTGGTTGGCTTTGATAACAAGTTCAACTCATGACATCACATTTAAAATGTTCAGATTCCCTATATGGCTTTGCTACAAAACTCAAGTGAACACATAATATTTAAATTTGTAGCTGCCAAGACTTTCTATCTATCTATCTATCTATCTATCTATCTATCTATCTATCTATCTATCTATCTATCTATCTATCTATCTATCCATACATCCATACATCCATCCATACATCCATACATCCATCCAAGCTCAAGTCATGACATCACTGGTGTGGTTGGCTTTGGGAACAAGTTCAACTCATGACAGCACATTTAAAATGTTCAGATGCCCTAAATGGCTTTGCTAAAAAACTCAAGTCAATTCACAATATTTAAATTTGTAGCTGCCATGAGTTTCTATCCATCTATCTATCTATCTATCTATCTATCTATCTATCTATCTATCTATCTATCTATCTATCTATCTATCTATCTATCTATCCATACATCCATACATCCATACATCCATTCATCCATACATCCATCCAAGCTCAAGTCATGACATCACTGGTGTGGTTGGCTTTGGGAACAAGTTCAACTCATGACAGCACATTTAAAATGTTCAGATGCCCTAAATGGCTTTGCTAAAAAACTCAAGTCAATTCATAATATTTAAATTTGTAGCTGCCATGAGTTTCTATCTATCTATCTATCTATCTATCTATCTATCTATCTATCTATCTATCTATCTATCTATCTATCAATCTATCCATACATACATCCATCCATCCAAGATCAAGTCATGACATCACTGGTGTGGTTGGCTTTGGGAACAAGTTCAACTCATGACACCACATTTAGAATGTTCAGTTGACCTGCTTTCCTTTCATAACAAGCTGAAGTCATGACATCACTGGTGTGCTTGGCTTTGATAACAAGCTCCAGTCATGACATCACATTTAGAATGTTCAGATGCCCTAAATGGCTTTGCTAGAAAACTCAAGTCATGACACCACATTTAGAATGTTCAATTGACCTGCTTTCCTTTGATACAAAGCTGAAGTCATGACATCACTGGTGTGCTTGGCTTTGATAACAAGCTCCAGTCATGACATCACATTTAGAATGTTCAGATGCCCTAAATGGCTTTGCTAGAAAACTCAAGTCATGACACCATATTTAGAATGTTCAGTTGACCTGCTTTCCTTTGATACAAAGCTGATGTCATGACATCACTGGTGTGCTTGGCTTTGATAACAAGCTCCAGTCATGACATCACATTTAGAATGTTCAGATGCCCTAAATGGCTTTGCTAGAAAACTCAAGTCATGACACCACATTTAGAATGTTCAATTGACCTGCTTTCCTTTGATACAAAGCTGAAGTCATGACATCACTGGTGTGCTTGGCTTTGATAACAAGCTCCAGTCATGACATCACATTTAGAATGTTCAAATGCCCTAAATGGCTTTGCTAGAAAACTCACGTCATGACACCACATTTAGAATGTTCAGTTGACCTGCTTTCCTTTGATACAAAGCTGAAGTCATGACATCACTGGTGTGGTTGGCTTTGATAACAAGTTCAACTCATGACATCACATTTAAAATGTTCAGATGCCCTATATGGCTTTGCTACAAAACTCAAGTGAACACATAATATTTAAATTTGTAGCTGCCAAGACTTTCTATCTATCTATCTATCTATCTATCTATCTATCTATCTATCTATCTATCTATCCATACATCCATACATCCATACATCCATTCATCCATTCATCCATACATCCATCCAAGCTCAAGTCATGACATCACTGGTGTGGTTGGCTTTGGGAACAAGTTCAACTCATGACAGCACATTTAAAATGTTCAGATGCCCTAAATGGCTTTGCTAAAAAACTCAAGTCAATTCATAATATTTAAATTTGTAGCTGCCATGAGTTTCTATCTATCTATCTATCTATCTATCTATCTATCTATCTATCTATCTATCTATCTATCTATCTATCTATCTATCTATCTATGCATCCATCCATCCATTTATCCATCCATACATCCATCATCCAAGATCAAGTCATGACATCACTGGTGTGGTTGGCTTTGGGAACAAGTTCAACTCATGACACCACATTTAGAATGTTCAGTTGACCTGCTTTCCTTTGATACAAAGCTGAAGTCATGACATCACTGGTGTGCTTGGCTTTGATAACAAGCTCCAGTCATGACACCACATTTAGAATGTTCAATTGACCTGCTTTCCTTTGATACAAAGCTGAAGTCATGACATCACTGGTGTGCTTGGCTTTGATAACAAGCTCCAGTCATGACATCACATTTAGAATGTTCAGATGCCCTAAATGGCTTTGCTAGAAAACTCAAGTCATGACACCATATTTAGAATGTTCAGTTGACCTGCTTTCCTTTGATACAAAGCTGAAGTCATGACATCACTGGTGTGCTTGGCTTTGATAACAAGCTCCAGTCATGACATCACATTTAGAATGTTCAGATGCCCTAAATGGCTTTGCTAGAAAACTCAAGTCATGACACCACATTTAGAATGTTCAATTGACCTGCTTTCCTTTGATACAAAGCTGAAGTCATGACATCACTGGTGTGGTTGGCTTTGATAACAAGTTCAACTCATGACATCACATTTAAAATGTTCAGATGCCCTATATGGCTTTGCTACAAAACTCAAGTGAACACATAATATTTAAATTTGTAGCTGCCAAGACTTTCTATCTATCTATCTATCTATCTATCTATCTATCTATCTATCTATCTATCTATCTATCTATCTATCTATCTATCTATCTATCTATCTATCCATACATCCATCCATACATCCATACATCCATCCAAGCTCAAGTCATGACATCACTGGTGTGGTTGGCTTTGGGAACAAGTTCAACTCATGACAGCACATTTAAAATGTTCAGATGCCCTAAATGGCTTTGCTAAAAAACTCAAGTCAATTCACAATATTTAAATTTGTAGCTGCCATGAGTTTCTATCTATCTATCTATCTATCTATCTATCTATCTATCTATCTATCTATCTATCTATCTATCTATCTATCTATCTATCCATACATCCATACATCCATACATCCATTCATCCATACATCCATCCAAGCTCAAGTCATGACATCACTGGTGTGGTTGGCTTTGGGAACAAGTTCAACTCATGACAGCACATTTAAAATGTTCAGATGCCCTAAATGGCTTTGCTAAAAAACTCAAGTCAATTCATAATATTTAAATTTGTAGCTGCCATGAGTTTCTATCTATCTATCTATCTATCTATCTATCTATCTATCTATCTATCTATCTATCTATCTATCTATCTATCTATCCATACATACATACATCCATCCATCCAAGATCAAGTCATGACATCACTGGTGTGGTTGGCTTTGGGAACAAGTTCAACTCATGACACCACATTTAGAATGTTCAATTGACCTGCTTTCCTTTGATACAAAGCTGAAGTCATGACATCACTGGTGTGCTTGGCTTTGATAACAAGCTCCAGTCATGACATCACATTTAGAATGTTCAGATGCCCTAAATGGCTTTGCTAGAAAACTCAAGTCATGACACCATATTTAGAATGTTCAGTTGACCTGCTTTCCTTTGATACAAAGCTGAAGTCATGACATCACTGGTGTGCTTGGCTTTGATAACAAGCTCCAGTCATGACATCACTGGTGTGGTTGGCTTTGGGAACAAGTTCAACTCATGACAGCACATTTAAAATGTTCAGATGCCCTAAATGGCTTTGCTAAAAAACTCAAGTCAATTCATAATATTTAAATTTGTAGCTGCCATGAGTTTCTATCTATCTATCTATCTATCTATCTATCTATCTATCTATCTATCTATCTATCTATCTATCTATCTATCTATCTATCCATACATACATCCATCCATCCAAGATCAAGTCATGACATCACTGGTGTGGTTGGCTTTGGGAACAAGTTCAACTCATGACACCACATTTAGAATGTTCAGTTGACCTGCTTTCCTTTCATAACAAGCTGAAGTCATGACATCACTGGTGTGCTTGGCTTTGATAACAAGCTCCAGTCATGACATCACATTTAGAATGTTCAGATGCCCTAAATGGCTTTGCTAGAAAACTCAAGTCATGACACCACATTTAGAATGTTCAATTGACCTGCTTTCCTTTGATACAAAGCTGAAGTCATGACATCACTGGTGTGCTTGGCTTTGATAACAAGCTCCAGTCATGACATCACATTTAGAATGTTCAGATGCCCTAAATGGCTTTGCTAGAAAACTCAAGTCATGACACCATATTTAGAATGTTCAGTTGACCTGCTTTCCTTTGATACAAAGCTGATGTCATGACATCACTGGTGTGCTTGGCTTTGATAACAAGCTCCAGTCATGACATCACATTTAGAATGTTCAGATGCCCTAAATGGCTTTGCTAGAAAACTCAAGTCATGACACCACATTTAGAATGTTCAATTGACCTGCTTTCCTTTGATACAAAGCTGAAGTCATGACATCACTGGTGTGCTTGGCTTTGATAACAAGCTCCAGTCATGACATCACATTTAGAATGTTCAAATGCCCTAAATGGCTTTGCTAGAAAACTCACGTCATGACACCACATTTAGAATGTTCAGTTGACCTGCTTTCCTTTGATACAAAGCTGAAGTCATGACATCACTGGTGTGGTTGGCTTTGATAACAAGTTCAACTCATGACATCACATTTAAAATGTTCAGATGCCCTATATGGCTTTGCTACAAAACTCAAGTGAACACATAATATTTAAATTTGTAGCTGCCAAGACTTTCTATCTATCTATCTATCTATCTATCTATCTATCTATCTATCTATCTATCTATCTATCTATCTATCTATCTATCTATCCATACATCCATACATCCATACATCCATTCATCCATACATCCATCCAAGCTCAAGTCATGACATCACTGGTGTGGTTGGCTTTGGGAACAAGTTCAACTCATGACAGCACATTTAAAATGTTCAGATGCCCTAAATGGCTTTGCTAAAAAACTCAAGTCAATTCATAATATTTAAATTTGTAGCTGCCATGAGTTTCTATCTATCTATCTATCTATCTATCTATCTATCTATCTATCTATCTATCTATCTATCTATCTATCTATCTATCTATCTATGCATCCATCCATCCATTTATCCATCCATACATCCATCATCCAAGATCAAGTCATGACATCACTGGTGTGGTTGGCTTTGGGAACAAGTTCAACTCATGACACCACATTTAGAATGTTCAGTTGACCTGCTTTCCTTTGATACAAAGCTGAAGTCATGACATCACTGGTGTGCTTGGCTTTGATAACAAGCTCCAGTCATGACACCACATTTAGAATGTTCAATTGACCTGCTTTCCTTTGATACAAAGCTGAAGTCATGACATCACTGGTGTGCTTGGCTTTGATAACAAGCTCCAGTCATGACATCACATTTAGAATGTTCAGATGCCCTAAATGGCTTTGCTAGAAAACTCAAGTCATGACACCATATTTAGAATGTTCAGTTGACCTGCTTTCCTTTGATACAAAGCTGAAGTCATGACATCACTGGTGTGGTTGGCTTTGATAACAAGTTCAACTCATGACATCACATTTAAAATGTTCAGATGCCCTATATGGCTTTGCTACAAAACTCAAGTGAACACATAATATTTAAATTTGTAGCTGCCAAGACTTTCTATCTATCTATCTATCTATCTATCTATCTATCTATCTATCTATCTATCTATCTATCTATCTATCCATACATCCATACATCCATCCATACATCCATACATCCATCCAAGCTCAAGTCATGACATCACTGGTGTGGTTGGCTTTGGGAACAAGTTCAACTCATGACAGCACATTTAAAATGTTCAGATGCCCTAAATGGCTTTGCTAAAAAACTCAAGTCAATTCACAATATTTAAATTTGTAGCTGCCATGAGTTTCTATCTATCTATCTATCTATCTATCTATCTATCTATCTATCTATCTATCTATCTATCTATCTATCTATCTATCTATCTATCCATACATACATACATCCATCCATCCAAGATCAAGTCATGACATCACTGGTGTGGTTGGCTTTGGGAACAAGTTCAACTCATGACACCACATTTAGAATGTTCAATTGACCTGCTTTCCTTTGATACAAAGCTGAAGTCATGACATCACTGGTGTGCTTGGCTTTGATAACAAGCTCCAGTCATGACATCACATTTAGAATGTTCAGATGCCCTAAATGGCTTTGCTAGAAAACTCAAGTCATGACACCATATTTAGAATGTTCAGTTGACCTGCTTTCCTTTGATACAAAGCTGAAGTCATGACATCACTGGTGTGCTTGGCTTTGATAACAAGCTCCAGTCATGACATCACTGGTGTGGTTGGCTTTGGGAACAAGTTCAACTCATGACAGCACATTTAAAATGTTCAGATGCCCTAAATGGCTTTGCTAAAAAACTCAAGTCAATTCATAATATTTAAATTTGTAGCTGCCATGAGTTTCTATCTATCTATCTATCTATCTATCTATCTATCTATCTATCTATCTATCTATCTATCTATCTATCTATCTATCTATCTATCCATACATACATCCATCCATCCAAGATCAAGTCATGACATCACTGGTGTGGTTGGCTTTGGGAACAAGTTCAACTCATGACACCACATTTAGAATGTTCAGTTGACCTGCTTTCCTTTCATAACAAGCTGAAGTCATGACATCACTGGTGTGCTTGGCTTTGATAACAAGCTCCAGTCATGACATCACATTTAGAATGTTCAGATGCCCTAAATGGCTTTGCTAGAAAACTCAAGTCATGACACCACATTTAGAATGTTCAATTGACCTGCTTTCCTTTGATACAAAGCTGAAGTCATGACATCACTGGTGTGCTTGGCTTTGATAACAAGCTCCAGTCATGACATCACATTTAGAATGTTCAGATGCCCTAAATGGCTTTGCTAGAAAACTCAAGTCATGACACCATATTTAGAATGTTCAGTTGACCTGCTTTCCTTTGATACAAAGCTGATGTCATGACATCACTGGTGTGCTTGGCTTTGATAACAAGCTCCAGTCATGACATCACATTTAGAATGTTCAGATGCCCTAAATGGCTTTGCTAGAAAACTCAAGTCATGACACCACATTTAGAATGTTCAATTGACCTGCTTTCCTTTGATACAAAGCTGAAGTCATGACATCACTGGTGTGCTTGGCTTTGATAACAAGCTCCAGTCATGACATCACATTTAGAATGTTCAAATGCCCTAAATGGCTTTGCTAGAAAACTCACGTCATGACACCACATTTAGAATGTTCAGTTGACCTGCTTTCCTTTGATACAAAGCTGAAGTCATGACATCACTGGTGTGGTTGGCTTTGATAACAAGTTCAACTCATGACATCACATTTAAAATGTTCAGATGCCCTATATGGCTTTGCTACAAAACTCAAGTGAACACATAATATTTAAATTTGTAGCTGCCAAGACTTTCTATCTATCTATCTATCTATCTATCTATCTATCTATCTATCTATCTATCTATCTATCTATCTATCTATCTATCTATCCATACATCCATACATCCATACATCCATTCATCCATACATCCATCCAAGCTCCAGTCATGACATCACTGGTGTGGTTGGCTTTGGGAACAAGTTCAACTCATGACAGCACATTTAAAATGTTCAGATGCCCTAAATGGCTTTGCTAAAAAACTCAAGTCAATTCATAATATTTAAATTTGTAGCTGCCATGAGTTTCTATCTATCTATCTATCTATCTATCTATCTATCTATCTATCTATCTATCTATCTATCTATCTATCCATACATACATCCATCCATCCAAGATCAAGTCATGACATCACTGGTGTGGTTGGCTTTGGGAACAAGTTCAACTCATGACACCACATTTAGAATGTTCAGTTGACCTGCTTTCCTTTCATAACAAGCTGAAGTCATGACATCACTGGTGTGCTTGGCTTTGATAACAAGCTCCAGTCATGACATCACATTTAGAATGTTCAGATGCCCTAAATGGCTTTGCTAGAAAACTCAAGTCATGACACCACATTTAGAATGTTCAATTGACCTGCTTTCCTTTGATACAAAGCTGAAGTCATGACATCACTGGTGTGCTTGGCTTTGATAACAAGCTCCAGTCATGACATCACATTTAGAATGTTCAGATGCCCTAAATGGCTTTGCTAGAAAACTCAAGTCATGACACCATATTTAGAATGTTCAGTTGACCTGCTTTCCTTTGATACAAAGCTGATGTCATGACATCACTGGTGTGCTTGGCTTTGATAACAAGCTCCAGTCATGACATCACATTTAGAATGTTCAGATGCCCTAAATGGCTTTGCTAGAAAACTCAAGTCATGACACCACATTTAGAATGTTCAATTGACCTGCTTTCCTTTGATACAAAGCTGAAGTCATGACATCACTGGTGTGCTTGGCTTTGATAACAAGCTCCAGTCATGACATCACATTTAGAATGTTCAAATGCCCTAAATGGCTTTGCTAGAAAACTCACGTCATGACACCACATTTAGAATGTTCAGTTGACCTGCTTTCCTTTGATACAAAGCTGAAGTCATGACATCACTGGTGTGGTTGGCTTTGATAACAAGTTCAACTCATGACATCACATTTAAAATGTTCAGATGCCCTATATGGCTTTGCTACAAAACTCAAGTGAACACATAATATTTAAATTTGTAGCTGCCAAGACTTTCTATCTATCTATCTATCTATCTATCTATCTATCTATCTATCTATCTATCTATCTATCTATCTATCTATCTATCTATCTATCTATCTATCCATACATCCATACATCCATACATCCATTCATCCATACATCCATCCAAGCTCAAGTCATGACATCACTGGTGTGGTTGGCTTTGGGAACAAGTTCAACTCATGACAGCACATTTAAAATGTTCAGATGCCCTAAATGGCTTTGCTAAAAAACTCAAGTCAATTCATAATATTTAAATTTGTAGCTGCCATGAGTTTCTATCTATCTATCTATCTATCTATCTATCTATCTATCTATCTATCTATCTATCTATCTATGCATCCATCCATCCATTTATCCATCCATACATCCATCATCCAAGATCAAGTCATGACATCACTGGTGTGGTTGGCTTTGGGAACAAGTTCAACTCATGACACCACATTTAGAATGTTCAGTTGACCTGCTTTCCTTTGATACAAAGCTGAAGTCATGACATCACTGGTGTGCTTGGCTTTGATAACAAGCTCCAGTCATGACACCACATTTAGAATGTTCAATTGACCTGCTTTCCTTTGATACAAAGCTGAAGTCATGACATCACTGGTGTGCTTGGCTTTGATAACAAGCTCCAGTCATGACATCACATTTAGAATGTTCAGATGCCCTAAATGGCTTTGCTAGAAAACTCAAGTCATGACACCATATTTAGAATGTTCAGTTGACCTGCTTTCCTTTGATACAAAGCTGAAGTCATGACATCACTGGTGTGCTTGGCTTTGATAACAAGCTCCAGTCATGACATCACATTTAGAATGTTCAGATGCCCTAAATGGCTTTGCTAGAAAACTCAAGTCATGACACCACATTTAGAATGTTCAATTGACCTGCTTTCCTTTGATACAAAGCTGAAGTCATGACATCACTGGTGTGGTTGGCTTTGATAACAAGTTCAACTCATGACATCACATTTAAAATGTTCAGATTCCCTATATGGCTTTGCTACAAAACTCAAGTGAACACATAATATTTAAATTTGTAGCTGCCAAGACTTTCTATCTATCTATCTATCTATCTATCTATCTATCTATCTATCTATCTATCTATCTATCTATCTATCCATACATCCATACATCCATCCATACATCCATACATCCATCCAAGCTCAAGTCATGACATCACTGGTGTGGTTGGCTTTGGGAACAAGTTCAACTCATGACAGCACATTTAAAATGTTCAGATGCCCTAAATGGCTTTGCTAAAAAACTCAAGTCAATTCACAATATTTAAATTTGTAGCTGCCATGAGTTTCTATCCATCTATCTATCTATCTATCTATCTATCTATCTATCTATCTATCTATCTATCTATCTATCTATCTATCTATCTATCTATCTATCTATCCATACATCCATACATCCATACATCCATTCATCCATACATCCATCCAAGCTCAAGTCATGACATCACTGGTGTGGTTGGCTTTGGGAACAAGTTCAACTCATGACAGCACATTTAAAATGTTCAGATGCCCTAAATGGCTTTGCTAAAAAACTCAAGTCAATTCATAATATTTAAATTTGTAGCTGCCATGAGTTTCTATCTATCTATCTATCTATCTATCTATCTATCTATCCATACATCCATACATCCATACATCCATTCATCCATACATCCATCCAAGCTCCAGTCATGACATCACTGGTGTGGTTGGCTTTGGGAACAAGTTCAACTCATGACAGCACATTTAAAATGTTCAGATGCCCTAAATGGCTTTGCTAAAAAACTCAAGTCAATTCATAATATTTAAATTTGTAGCTGCCATGAGTTTCTATCTATCTATCTATCTATCTATCTATCTATCTATCTATCTATCTATCTATCTATCTATCTATCTATCCATACATACATCCATCCATCCAAGATCAAGTCATGACATCACTGGTGTGGTTGGCTTTGGGAACAAGTTCAACTCATGACACCACATTTAGAATGTTCAGTTGACCTGCTTTCCTTTCATAACAAGCTGAAGTCATGACATCACTGGTGTGCTTGGCTTTGATAACAAGCTCCAGTCATGACATCACATTTAGAATGTTCAGATGCCCTAAATGGCTTTGCTAGAAAACTCAAGTCATGACACCACATTTAGAATGTTCAATTGACCTGCTTTCCTTTGATACAAAGCTGAAGTCATGACATCACTGGTGTGCTTGGCTTTGATAACAAGCTCCAGTCATGACATCACATTTAGAATGTTCAGATGCCCTAAATGGCTTTGCTAGAAAACTCAAGTCATGACACCATATTTAGAATGTTCAGTTGACCTGCTTTCCTTTGATACAAAGCTGATGTCATGACATCACTGGTGTGCTTGGCTTTGATAACAAGCTCCAGTCATGACATCACATTTAGAATGTTCAGATGCCCTAAATGGCTTTGCTAGAAAACTCAAGTCATGACACCACATTTAGAATGTTCAATTGACCTGCTTTCCTTTGATACAAAGCTGAAGTCATGACATCACTGGTGTGCTTGGCTTTGATAACAAGCTCCAGTCATGACATCACATTTAGAATGTTCAAATGCCCTAAATGGCTTTGCTAGAAAACTCACGTCATGACACCACATTTAGAATGTTCAGTTGACCTGCTTTCCTTTGATACAAAGCTGAAGTCATGACATCACTGGTGTGGTTGGCTTTGATAACAAGTTCAACTCATGACATCACATTTAAAATGTTCAGATGCCCTATATGGCTTTGCTACAAAACTCAAGTGAACACATAATATTTAAATTTGTAGCTGCCAAGACTTTCTATCTATCTATCTATCTATCTATCTATCTATCTATCTATCTATCTATCTATCTATCTATCTATCTATCTATCTATCTATCCATACATCCATACATCCATACATCCATTCATCCATACATCCATCCAAGCTCAAGTCATGACATCACTGGTGTGGTTGGCTTTGGGAACAAGTTCAACTCATGACAGCACATTTAAAATGTTCAGATGCCCTAAATGGCTTTGCTAAAAAACTCAAGTCAATTCATAATATTTAAATTTGTAGCTGCCATGAGTTTCTATCTATCTATCTATCTATCTATCTATCTATCTATCTATCTATCTATCTATCTATCTATGCATCCATCCATCCATTTATCCATCCATACATCCATCATCCAAGATCAAGTCATGACATCACTGGTGTGGTTGGCTTTGGGAACAAGTTCAACTCATGACACCACATTTAGAATGTTCAGTTGACCTGCTTTCCTTTGATACAAAGCTGAAGTCATGACATCACTGGTGTGCTTGGCTTTGATAACAAGCTCCAGTCATGACACCACATTTAGAATGTTCAATTGACCTGCTTTCCTTTGATACAAAGCTGAAGTCATGACATCACTGGTGTGCTTGGCTTTGATAACAAGCTCCAGTCATGACATCACATTTAGAATGTTCAGATGCCCTAAATGGCTTTGCTAGAAAACTCAAGTCATGACACCATATTTAGAATGTTCAGTTGACCTGCTTTCCTTTGATACAAAGCTGAAGTCATGACATCACTGGTGTGCTTGGCTTTGATAACAAGCTCCAGTCATGACATCACATTTAGAATGTTCAGATGCCCTAAATGGCTTTGCTAGAAAACTCAAGTCATGACACCACATTTAGAATGTTCAATTGACCTGCTTTCCTTTGATACAAAGCTGAAGTCATGACATCACTGGTGTGGTTGGCTTTGATAACAAGTTCAACTCATGACATCACATTTAAAATGTTCAGATTCCCTATATGGCTTTGCTACAAAACTCAAGTGAACACATAATATTTAAATTTGTAGCTGCCAAGACTTTCTATCTATCTATCTATCTATCTATCTATCTATCTATCTATCTATCTATCTATCTATCTATCTATCTATCCATACATCCATACATCCATCCATACATCCATACATCCATCCAAGCTCAAGTCATGACATCACTGGTGTGGTTGGCTTTGGGAACAAGTTCAACTCATGACAGCACATTTAAAATGTTCAGATGCCCTAAATGGCTTTGCTAAAAAACTCAAGTCAATTCACAATATTTAAATTTGTAGCTGCCATGAGTTTCTATCCATCTATCTATCTATCTATCTATCTATCTATCTATCTATCTATCTATCTATCTATCTATCTATCTATCTATCCATACATCCATACATCCATACATCCATTCATCCATACATCCATCCAAGCTCAAGTCATGACATCACTGGTGTGGTTGGCTTTGGGAACAAGTTCAACTCATGACAGCACATTTAAAATGTTCAGATGCCCTAAATGGCTTTGCTAAAAAACTCAAGTCAATTCATAATATTTAAATTTGTAGCTGCCATGAGTTTCTATCTATCTATCTATCTATCTATCTATCTATCTATCTATCTATCTATCTATCTATCTATCTATCTATCTATCTATCTATCAATCTATCCATACATACATCCATCCATCCAAGATCAAGTCATGACATCACTGGTGTGGTTGGCTTTGGGAACAAGTTCAACTCATGACACCACATTTAGAATGTTCAGTTGACCTGCTTTCCTTTCATAACAAGCTGAAGTCATGACATCACTGGTGTGCTTGGCTTTGATAACAAGCTCCAGTCATGACATCACATTTAGAATGTTCAGATGCCCTAAATGGCTTTGCTAGAAAACTCAAGTCATGACACCACATTTAGAATGTTCAATTGACCTGCTTTCCTTTGAT
Source organism: Eutrigla gurnardus (assembly GCF_963514095.1). Taxonomy (NCBI): domain Eukaryota; kingdom Metazoa; phylum Chordata; class Actinopteri; order Perciformes; family Triglidae; genus Eutrigla; species Eutrigla gurnardus. Next base: position 88,687 of record NW_028155252.1, on the reverse strand, counting down.
ACAAAGCTGAAGTCATGACATCACTGGTGTGCTTGGCTTTGATAACAAGCTCCAGTCATGACATCACATTTAGAATGTTCAGATGCCCTAAATGGCTTTGCTAGAAAACTCAAGTCATGACACCATATTTAGAATGTTCAGTTGACCTGCTTTCCTTTGATACAAAGCTGATGTCATGACATCACTGGTGTGCTTGGCTTTGATAACAAGCTCCAGTCATGACATCACATTTAGAATGTTCAGATGCCCTAAATGGCTTTGCTAGAAAACTCAAGTCATGACACCACATTTAGAATGTTCAATTGACCTGCTTTCCTTTGATACAAAGCTGAAGTCATGACATCACTGGTGTGCTTGGCTTTGATAACAAGCTCCAGTCATGACATCACATTTAGAATGTTCAAATGCCCTAAATGGCTTTGCTAGAAAACTCACGTCATGACACCACATTTAGAATGTTCAGTTGACCTGCTTTCCTTTGATACAAAGCTGAAGTCATGACATCACTGGTGTGGTTGGCTTTGATAACAAGTTCAACTCATGACATCACATTTAAAATGTTCAGATGCCCTATATGGCTTTGCTACAAAACTCAAGTGAACACATAATATTTAAATTTGTAGCTGCCAAGACTTTCTATCTATCTATCTATCTATCTATCTATCTATCTATCTATCTATCTATCTATCTATCTATCTATCTATCCATACATCCATACATCCATACATCCATTCATCCATACATCCATCCAAGCTCAAGTCATGACATCACTGGTGTGGTTGGCTTTGGGAACAAGTTCAACTCATGACAGCACATTTAAAATGTTCAGATGCCCTAAATGGCTTTGCTAAAAAACTCAAGTCAATTCATAATATTTAAATTTGTAGCTGCCATGAGTTTCTATCTATCTATCTATCTATCTATCTATCTATCTATCTATCTATCTATCTATCTATCTATCTATCCATACATCCATACATCCATACATCCATCCATACATCCATACATCCATCCAAGCTCAAGTCATGACATCACTGGTGTGCTTGGCTTTGATAACAAGCTCCAGTCATGACACCACATTTAGAATGTTCAATTGACCTGCTTTCCTTTGATACAAAGCTGAAGTCATGACATCACTGGTGTGCTTGGCTTTGATAACAAGCTCCAGTCATGACATCACATTTAGAATGTTCAGATGCCCTAAATGGCTTTGCTAGAAAACTCAAGTCATGACACCACATTTAGAATGTTCAATTGACCTGCTTTCCTTTGATACAAAGCTGAAGTCATGACATCACTGGTGTGGTTGGCTTTGATGACAAGTTCAACTCATGACATCACATTTAAAATGTTCAGATGCCCTATATGGCTTTGCTACAAAACTCAAGTGAACACATAATATTTAAATTTGTAGCTGCCAAGACTTTCTATCTATCTATCTATCTATCTATCTATCTATCTATCTATCTATCTATCTATCTATCTATCTATCTATCTATACATCCATACATTCATACATCCATTCATCCATACATCCATCCAAGCTCAAGTCATGACATCACTGGTGTGGTTGGCTTTGGGAACAAGTTCAACTCATGACAGCACATTTAAAATGTTCAGATGCCCTAAATGGCTTTGCTAAAAAACTCAAGTCAATTCATAATATTTAAATTTGTAGCTGCCATGAGTTTCTATCTATCTATCTATCTATCTATCTATCTATCTATCTATCTATCTATCTATCTATCTATCTATCTATCTATATATCTATCTATCTATCTATCTATCTATCTATGCATCCATCCATCCATTTATCCATCCATACATCCATCATCCAAGATCAAGTCATGACATCACTGGTGTGGTTGGCTTTGGGAACAAGTTCAACTCATGACACCACATTTAGAATGTTCAGTTGACCTGCTTTCCTTTGATACAAAGCTGAAGTCATGACATCACTGGTGTGCTTGGCTTTGATAACAAGCTCCAGTCATGACACCACATTTAGAATGTTCAATTGACCTGCTTTCCTTTGATACAAAGCTGAAGTCATGACATCACTGGTGTGCTTGGCTTTGATAACAAGCTCCAGTCATGACATCACATTTAGAATGTTCAGATGCCCTAAATGGCTTTGCTAGAAAACTCAAGTCATGACACCATATTTAGAATGTTCAGTTGACCTGCTTTCCTTTGATACAAAGCTGAAGTCATGACATCACTGGTGTGCTTGGCTTTGATAACAAGCTCCAGTCATGACATCACATTTAGAATGTTCAGATGCCCTAAATGGCTTTGCTAGAAAACTCAAGTCATGACACCACATTTAGAATGTTCAATTGACCTGCTTTCCTTTGATACAAAGCTGAAGTCATGACATCACTGGTGTGGTTGGCTTTGATGACAAGTTCAACTCATGACATCACATTTAAAATGTTCAGATGCCCTATATGGCTTTGCTACAAAACTCAAGTGAACACATAATATTTAAATTTGTAGCTGCCAAGACTTTCTATCTATCTATCTATCTATCTATCTATCTATCTATCTATCTATCTATCTATCTATCTATCTATCTATACATCCATACATCCATACATCCATTCATCCATACATCCATCCAAGCTCAAGTCATGACATCACTGGTGTGGTTGGCTTTGGGAACAAGTTCAACTCATGACAGCACATTTAAAATGTTCAGATGCCCTAAATGGCTTTGCTAAAAAACTCAAGTCAATTCATAATATTTAAATTTGTAGCTGCCATGAGTTTCTATCTATCTATCTATCTATCTATCTATCTATCTATCTATCTATCTATCTATCTATCTATCTATCTATCTATCTATCTATGCATCCATCCATCCATTTATCCATCCATACATCCATCATCCAAGATCAAGTCATGACATCACTGGTGTGGTTGGCTTTGGGAACAAGTTCAACTCATGACACCACATTTAGAATGTTCAGTTGACCTGCTTTCCTTTGATACAAAGCTGAAGTCATGACATCACTGGTGTGCTTGGCTTTGATAACAAGCTCCAGTCATGACACCACATTTAGAATGTTCAATTGACCTGCTTTCCTTTGATACAAAGCTGAAGTCATGACATCACAGGTGTGCTTGGCTTTGATAACAAGCTCCAGTCATGACATCACATTTAGAATGTTCAGATGCCCTAAATGGCTTTGCTAGAAAACTCAAGTCATGACACCATATTTAGAATGTTCAGTTGACCTGCTTTCCTTTGATACAAAGCTGAAGTCATGACATCACTGGTGTGGTTGGCTTTGATAACAAGTTCAACTCATGACATCACATTTAAAATGTTCAGATGCCCTATATGGCTTTGCTACAAAACTCAAGTGAACACATAATATTTAAATTTGTAGCTGCCAAGACTTTCTATCTATCTATCTATCTATCTATCTATCTATCTATCTATCTATCTATCTATCTATCTATCTATCTATCTATCTATCCATACATCCATACATCCATACATCCATTCATCCATACATCCATCCAAGCTCAAGTCATGACATCACTGGTGTGGTTGGCTTTGGGAACAAGTTCAACTCATGACAGCACATTTAAAATGTTCAGATGCCCTAAATGGCTTTGCTAAAAAACTCAAGTCAATTCATAATATTTAAATTTGTAGCTGCCATGAGTTTCTATCTATCTATCTATCTATCTATCTATCTATCTATCTATCTATCTATCTATCTATGCATCCATCCATCCATTTATCCATCCATACATCCATCATCCAAGATCAAGTCATGACATCACTGGTGTGGTTGGCTTTGGGAACAAGTTCAACTCATGACACCACATTTAGAATGTTCAGTTGACCTGCTTTCCTTTGATACAAAGCTGAAGTCATGACATCACTGGTGTGCTTGGCTTTGATAACAAGCTCCAGTCATGACACCACATTTAGAATGTTCAATTGACCTGCTTTCCTTTGATACAAAGCTGAAGTCATGACATCACTGGTGTGCTTGGCTTTGATAACAAGCTCCAGTCATGACATCACATTTAGAATGTTCAGATGCCCTAAATGGCTTTGCTAGAAAACTCAAGTCATGACACCATATTTAGAATGTTCAGTTGACCTGCTTTCCTTTGATACAAAGCTGAAGTCATGACATCACTGGTGTGCTTGGCTTTGATAACAAGCTCCAGTCATGACATCACATTTAGAATGTTCAGATGCCCTAAATGGCTTTGCTAGAAAACTCAAGTCATGACACCACATTTAGAATGTTCAATTGACCTGCTTTCCTTTGATACAAAGCTGAAGTCATGACATCACTGGTGTGGTTGGCTTTGATGACAAGTTCAACTCATGACATCACATTTAAAATGTTCAGATGCCCTATATGGCTTTGCTACAAAACTCAAGTGAACACATAATATTTAAATTTGTAGCTGCCAAGACTTTCTATCTATCTATCTATCTATCTATCTATCTATCTATCTATCTATCTATCTATCTATCTATCTATCTATCTATACATCCATACATCCATACATCCATTCATCCATACATCCATCCAAGCTCAAGTCATGACATCACTGGTGTGGTTGGCTTTGGGAACAAGTTCAACTCATGACAGCACATTTAAAATGTTCAGATGCCCTAAATGGCTTTGCTAAAAAACTCAAGTCAATTCATAATATTTAAATTTGTAGCTGCCATGAGTTTCTATCTATCTATCTATCTATCTATCTATCTATCTATCTATCTATCTATCTATCTATCTATCTATCTATCTATCTATCTATCTATCTATCTATGCATCCATCCATCCATTTATCCATCCATACATCCATCATCCAAGATCAAGTCATGACATCACTGGTGTGGTTGGCTTTGGGAACAAGTTCAACTCATGACACCACATTTAGAATGTTCAGTTGACCTGCTTTCCTTTGATACAAAGCTGAAGTCATGACATCACTGGTGTGCTTGGCTTTGATAACAAGCTCCAGTCATGACACCACATTTAGAATGTTCAATTGACCTGCTTTCCTTTGATACAAAGCTGAAGTCATGACATCACAGGTGTGCTTGGCTTTGATAACAAGCTCCAGTCATGACATCACATTTAGAATGTTCAGATGCCCTAAATGGCTTTGCTAGAAAACTCAAGTCATGACACCATATTTAGAATGTTCAGTTGACCTGCTTTCCTTTGATACAAAGCTGAAGTCATGACATCACTGGTGTGGTTGGCTTTGATAACAAGTTCAACTCATGACATCACATTTAAAATGTTCAGATGCCCTATATGGCTTTGCTACAAAACTCAAGTGAACACATAATATTTAAATTTGTAGCTGCCAAGACTTTCTATCTATCTATCTATCTATCTATCTATCTATCTATCTATCTATCTATCTATCTATCTATCTATCTATCTATCTATCCATACATCCATACATCCATACATCCATTCATCCATACATCCATCCAAGCTCAAGTCATGACATCACTGGTGTGGTTGGCTTTGGGAACAAGTTCAACTCATGACAGCACATTTAAAATGTTCAGATGCCCTAAATGGCTTTGCTAGAAAACTCAAGTCATGACACCATATTTAGAATGTTCAGTTGACCTGCTTTCCTTTGATACAAAGCTGAAGTCATGACATCACTGGTGTGCTTGGCTTTGATAACAAGCTCCAGTCATGACATCACATTTAGAATGTTCAGATGCCCTAAATGGCTTTGCTAGAAAACTCAAGTCATGACACCACATTTAGAATGTTCAATTGACCTGCTTTCCTTTGATACAAAGCTGAAGTCATGACATCACTGGTGTGGTTGGCTTTGATAACAAGTTCAACTCATGACATCACATTTAAAATGTTCAGATTCCCTATATGGCTTTGCTACAAAACTCAAGTGAACACATAATATTTAAATTTGTAGCTGCCAAGACTTTCTATCTATCTATCTATCTATCTATCTATCTATCTATCTATCTATCTATCTATCTATCTATCTATCTATCTATCCATACATCCATACATCCATCCATACATCCATACATCCATCCAAGCTCAAGTCATGACATCACTGGTGTGGTTGGCTTTGGGAACAAGTTCAACTCATGACAGCACATTTAAAATGTTCAGATGCCCTAAATGGCTTTGCTAAAAAACTCAAGTCAATTCACAATATTTAAATTTGTAGCTGCCATGAGTTTCTATCCATCTATCTATCTATCTATCTATCTATCTATCTATCTATCTATCTATCTATCTATCTATCTATCTATCTATCTATCCATACATCCATACATCCATACATCCATTCATCCATACATCCATCCAAGCTCAAGTCATGACATCACTGGTGTGGTTGGCTTTGGGAACAAGTTCAACTCATGACAGCACATTTAAAATGTTCAGATGCCCTAAATGGCTTTGCTAAAAAACTCAAGTCAATTCATAATATTTAAATTTGTAGCTGCCATGAGTTTCTATCTATCTATCTATCTATCTATCTATCTATCTATCTATCTATCTATCTATCTATCTATCTATCTATCTATCTATCTATCTATCTATCTATCTATCAATCTATCCATACATACATCCATCCATCCAAGATCAAGTCATGACATCACTGGTGTGGTTGGCTTTGGGAACAAGTTCAACTCATGACACCACATTTAGAATGTTCAGTTGACCTGCTTTCCTTTCATAACAAGCTGAAGTCATGACATCACTGGTGTGCTTGGCTTTGATAACAAGCTCCAGTCATGACATCACATTTAGAATGTTCAGATGCCCTAAATGGCTTTGCTAGAAAACTCAAGTCATGACACCACATTTAGAATGTTCAATTGACCTGCTTTCCTTTGATACAAAGCTGAAGTCATGACATCACTGGTGTGCTTGGCTTTGATAACAAGCTCCAGTCATGACATCACATTTAGAATGTTCAGATGCCCTAAATGGCTTTGCTAGAAAACTCAAGTCATGACACCATATTTAGAATGTTCAGTTGACCTGCTTTCCTTTGATACAAAGCTGATGTCATGACATCACTGGTGTGCTTGGCTTTGATAACAAGCTCCAGTCATGACATCACATTTAGAATGTTCAGATGCCCTAAATGGCTTTGCTAGAAAACTCAAGTCATGACACCACATTTAGAATGTTCAATTGACCTGCTTTCCTTTGATACAAAGCTGAAGTCATGACATCACTGGTGTGCTTGGCTTTGATAACAAGCTCCAGTCATGACATCACATTTAGAATGTTCAAATGCCCTAAATGGCTTTGCTAGAAAACTCACGTCATGACACCACATTTAGAATGTTCAGTTGACCTGCTTTCCTTTGATACAAAGCTGAAGTCATGACATCACTGGTGTGGTTGGCTTTGATAACAAGTTCAACTCATGACATCACATTTAAAATGTTCAGATGCCCTATATGGCTTTGCTACAAAACTCAAGTGAACACATAATATTTAAATTTGTAGCTGCCAAGACTTTCTATCTATCTATCTATCTATCTATCTATCTATCTATCTATCTATCTATCTATCTATCTATCTATCTATCTATCTATCTATCCATACATCCATACATCCATACATCCATTCATCCATACATCCATCCAAGCTCAAGTCATGACATCACTGGTGTGGTTGGCTTTGGGAACAAGTTCAACTCATGACAGCACATTTAAAATGTTCAGATGCCCTAAATGGCTTTGCTAAAAAACTCAAGTCAATTCATAATATTTAAATTTGTAGCTGCCATGAGTTTCTATCTATCTATCTATCTATCTATCTATCTATCTATCTATCTATCTATCTATCTATCTATCCATACATCCATACATCCATACATCCATCCATACATCCATACATCCATCCAAGCTCAAGTCATGACATCACTGGTGTGCTTGGCTTTGATAACAAGCTCCAGTCATGACACCACATTTAGAATGTTCAATTGACCTGCTTTCCTTTGATACAAAGCTGAAGTCATGACATCACTGGTGTGCTTGGCTTTGATAACAAGCTCCAGTCATGACATCACATTTAGAATGTTCAGATGCCCTAAATGGCTTTGCTAGAAAACTCAAGTCATGACACCACATTTAGAATGTTCAATTGACCTGCTTTCCTTTGATACAAAGCTGAAGTCATGACATCACTGGTGTGGTTGGCTTTGATGACAAGTTCAACTCATGACATCACATTTAAAATGTTCAGATGCCCTATATGGCTTTGCTACAAAACTCAAGTGAACACATAATATTTAAATTTGTAGCTGCCAAGACTTTCTATCTATCTATCTATCTATCTATCTATCTATCTATCTATCTATCTATCTATCTATCTATCTATCTATCTATCTATCTATCTATACATCCATACATTCATACATCCATTCATCCATACATCCATCCAAGCTCAAGTCATGACATCACTGGTGTGGTTGGCTTTGGGAACAAGTTCAACTCATGACAGCACATTTAAAATGTTCAGATGCCCTAAATGGCTTTGCTAAAAAACTCAAGTCAATTCATAATATTTAAATTTGTAGCTGCCATGAGTTTCTATCTATCTATCTATCTATCTATCTATCTATCTATCTATCTATCTATCTATCTATCTATCTATCTATCTATCTATCTATCTATATATCTATCTATCTATCTATCTATCTATCTATGCATCCATCCATCCATTTATCCATCCATACATCCATCATCCAAGATCAAGTCATGACATCACTGGTGTGGTTGGCTTTGGGAACAAGTTCAACTCATGACACCACATTTAGAATGTTCAGTTGACCTGCTTTCCTTTGATACAAAGCTGAAGTCATGACATCACTGGTGTGCTTGGCTTTGATAACAAGCTCCAGTCATGACACCACATTTAGAATGTTCAATTGACCTGCTTTCCTTTGATACAAAGCTGAAGTCATGACATCACTGGTGTGCTTGGCTTTGATAACAAGCTCCAGTCATGACATCACATTTAGAATGTTCAGATGCCCTAAATGGCTTTGCTAGAAAACTCAAGTCATGACACCATATTTAGAATGTTCAGTTGACCTGCTTTCCTTTGATACAAAGCTGAAGTCATGACATCACTGGTGTGCTTGGCTTTGATAACAAGCTCCAGTCATGACATCACATTTAGAATGTTCAGATGCCCTAAATGGCTTTGCTAGAAAACTCAAGTCATGACACCACATTTAGAATGTTCAATTGACCTGCTTTCCTTTGATACAAAGCTGAAGTCATGACATCACTGGTGTGGTTGGCTTTGATGACAAGTTCAACTCATGACATCACATTTAAAATGTTCAGATGCCCTATATGGCTTTGCTACAAAACTCAAGTGAACACATAATATTTAAATTTGTAGCTGCCAAGACTTTCTATCTATCTATCTATCTATCTATCTATCTATCTATCTATCTATCTATCTATCTATCTATCTATCTATCTATCTATCTATCTATACATCCATACATCCATACATCCATTCATCCATACATCCATCCAAGCTCAAGTCATGACATCACTGGTGTGGTTGGCTTTGGGAACAAGTTCAACTCATGACAGCACATTTAAAATGTTCAGATGCCCTAAATGGCTTTGCTAAAAAACTCAAGTCAATTCATAATATTTAAATTTGTAGCTGCCATGAGTTTCTATCTATCTATCTATCTATCTATCTATCTATCTATCTATCTATCTATCTATCTATCTATCTATCTATCTATCTATCTATCTATGCATCCATCCATCCATTTATCCATCCATACATCCATCATCCAAGATCAAGTCATGACATCACTGGTGTGGTTGGCTTTGGGAACAAGTTCAACTCATGACACCACATTTAGAATGTTCAGTTGACCTGCTTTCCTTTGATACAAAGCTGAAGTCATGACATCACTGGTGTGCTTGGCTTTGATAACAAGCTCCAGTCATGACACCACATTTAGAATGTTCAATTGACCTGCTTTCCTTTGATACAAAGCTGAAGTCATGACATCACAGGTGTGCTTGGCTTTGATAACAAGCTCCAGTCATGACATCACATTTAGAATGTTCAGATGCCCTAAATGGCTTTGCTAGAAAACTCAAGTCATGACACCATATTTAGAATGTTCAGTTGACCTGCTTTCCTTTGATACAAAGCTGAAGTCATGACATCACTGGTGTGCTTGGCTTTGATAACAAGCTCCAGTCATGACATCACATTTAGAATGTTCAGATGCCCTAAATGGCTTTGCTAGAAAACTCAAGTCATGACACCACATTTAGAATGTTCAATTGACCTGCTTTCCTTTGATACAAAGCTGAAGTCATGACATCACTGGTGTGGTTGGCTTTGATAACAAGTTCAACTCATGACATCACATTTAAAATGTTCAGATGCCCTATATGGCTTTGCTACAAAACTCAAGTGAACACATAATATTTAAATTTGTAGCTGCCAAGACTTTCTATCTATCTATCTATCTATCTATCTATCTATCTATCTATCTATCTATCTATCTATCTATCTATCTATCTATCTATCTATCCATCTATCCATCCATCCATCCATACATCCATCCATACATCCATCCAAGCTCAAGTCATGACATCACTGGTGTGGTTGGCTTTGGGAACAAGTTCAACTCATGACAGCACATTTAAAATGTTCAGATGCCCTAAATGGCTTTGCTAAAAAACTCAAGTCAATTCACAATATTTAAATTTGTAGCTGCCATGAGTTTCTATCTATCTATCTATCTATCTATCTATCTATCTATCTATCTATCTATCTATCTATCTATCCATCTATCTATCTATCTATCTATCTATCTATCTATCTATCTATCTATCTATCTATCTATCTATCTATCTATCTATCCATACATCCATACATCCATCCATACATCCATCCATCCATCCAAGCTCAAGTCATGACATCACTGGTGTGGTTGGCTTTGGGAACAAGTTCAACTCATGACAGCACATTTAAAATGTTCAGATGCCCTAAATGGCTTTGCTAAAAAACTCAAGTCAATTCACAATATTTAAATTTGTAGCTGCCATGAGTTTCTATCTATCTATCTATCTATCTATCTATCCATCTATCTATCTATCTATCTATCTATCTATCTATCTATCTATCTATCTATCTATCTATCTATCTATCTATCCATACATCCATACATCCATACATCCATTCATCCATACATCCATCCAAGCTCAAGTCATGACATCACTGGTGTGGTTGGCTTTGGGAACAAGTTCAACTCATGACACCACATTTAGAATGTTCAGTTGACCTGCTTTCCTTTGATACAAAGCTGAAGTCATGACATCACTGGTGTGCTTGGCTTTGATAACAAGCTCCAGTCATGACACCACATTTAGAATGTTCAATTGACCTGCTTTCCTTTGATACAAAGCTGAAGTCATGACATCACTGGTGTGCTTGGCTTTGATAACAAGCTCCAGTCATGACATCACATTTAGAATGTTCAGATGCCCTAAATGGCTTTGCTAGAAAACTCAAGTCATGACACCATATTTAGAATGTTCAGTTGACCTGCTTTCCTTTGATACAAAGCTGAAGTCATGACATCACTGGTGTGCTTGGCTTTGATAACAAGCTCCAGTCATGACATCACATTTAGAAAATTCAGATGCCCATAATGGCTTTGCTAGAAAACTCAAGACATGACACCACATTTAGAATGTTCAATTGACCTGCTTTCCTTTGATACAAAGCTGAAGTCATGACATCACTGGTGTGGTTGGCTTTGATAACAAGTTCAACTCATGACATCACATTTAAAATGTTCAGATGCCCTATATGGCTTTGCTACAAAACTCAAGTGAACACATAATATTTAAATTTGTAGCTGCCAAGACTTTCTATCTATCTATCTATCTATCTATCTATCTATCTATCTATCTATCTATCTATCTATCTATCTATCTATCTATCTATCCATACATCCATACATCCATCCATACATCCATCCATCCATCCAAGCTCAAGTCATGACATCACTGGTGTGGTTGGCTTTGGGAACAAGTTCAACTCATGACAGCACATTTAAAATGTTCAGATGCCCTAAATGGCTTTGCTAAAAAACTCAAGTCAATTCACAATATTTAAATTTGTAGCTGCCATGAGTTTCTATCTATCTATCTATCTATCTATCTATCTATCTATCTATCTATCTATCCATCTATCTATCTATCTATCTATCTATCTATCTATCTATCTATCTATCTATCTATCTATCTATCCATACATCCATACATCCATCCATACATCCATCCATCCATCCAAGCTCAAGTCATGACATCACTGGTGTGGTTGGCTTTGGGAACAAGTTCAACTCATGACAGCACATTTAAAATGTTCAGATGCCCTAAATGGCTTTGCTAAAAAACTCAAGTCAATTCACAATATTTAAATTTGTAGCTGCCATGAGTTTCTATCTATCTATCTATCTATCTATCTATCTATCTATCTATCTATCTATCTATCTATCTATCTATCTATCTATCCATACATCCATACATCCATACATCCATACATCCATACATCCATCCAAGCTCAAGTCATGACATCACTGGTGTGGTTGGCTTTGGGAACAAGTTCAACTCATGACACCACATTTAGAATGTTCAGTTGACCTGCTTTCCTTTGATACAAAGCTGAAGTCATGACATCACTGGTGTGCTTGGCTTTGATAACAAGCTCCAGTCATGACACCACATTTAGAATGTTCAATTGACCTGCTTTCCTTTGATACAAAGCTGAAGTCATGACATCACTGGTGTGCTTGGCTTTGATAACAAGCTCCAGTCATGACATCACATTTAGAATGTTCAGATGCCCTAAATGGCTTTGCTAGAAAACTCAAGTCATGACACCATATTTAGAATGTTCAGTTGACCTGCTTTCCTTTGATACAAAGCTGAAGTCATGACATCACTGGTGTGCTTGGCTTTGATAACAAGCTCCAGTCATGACATCACATTTAGAAAATTCAGATGCCCATAATGGCTTTGCTAGAAAACTCAAGACATGACACCACATTTAGAATGTTCAATTGACCTGCTTTCCTTTGATACAAAGCTGAAGTCATGACATCACTGGTGTGGTTGGCTTTGATAACAAGTTCAACTCATGACATCACATTTAAAATGTTCAGATGCCCTATATGGCTTTGCTACAAAACTCAAGTGAACACATAATATTTAAATTTGTAGCTGCCAAGACTTTCTATCTATCTATCTATCTATCTATCTATCTATCTATCTATCTATCTATCTATCTATCTATCTATCTATCTATCTATCTATCTATCCATACATCCATACATCCATCCATACATCCATCCATCCATCCAAGCTCAAGTCATGACATCACTGGTGTGGTTGGCTTTGATAACAAGTTCAACTCATGACATCACATTTAAAATGTTCAGATGCCCTATATGGCTTTGCTACAAAACTCAAGTGAACACATAATATTTAAATTTGTAGCTGCCAAGACTTTCTATCTATCTATCTATCTATCTATCTATCTATCTATCTATCTATCTATCTATCTATCTATCTATCCATACATCCATACATCCATACATCCATTCATCCATACATCCATCCAAGCTCAAGTCATGACATCACTGGTGTGGTTGGCTTTGGGAACAAGTTCAACTCATGACAGCACATTTAAAATGTTCAGATGCCCTAAATGGCTTTGCTAAAAAACTCAAGTCAATTCATAATATTTAAATTTGTAGCTGCCATGAGTTTCTATCTATCTATCTATCTATCTATCTATCTATCTATCTATCTATCTATCTATCTATCTATCTATCTATCTATCTATCTATCTATCTATCTATCCATACATCCATACATCCATACATCCATCCATACATCCATACATCCATCCAAGCTCAAGTCATGACATCACTGGTGTGCTTGGCTTTGATAACAAGCTCCAGTCATGACACCACATTTAGAATGTTCAATTGACCTGCTTTCCTTTGATACAAAGCTGAAGTCATGACATCACTGGTGTGCTTGGCTTTGATAACAAGCTCCAGTCATGACATCACATTTAGAATGTTCAGATGCCCTAAATGGCTTTGCTAGAAAACTCAAGTCATGACACCACATTTAGAATGTTCAATTGACCTGCTTTCCTTTGATACAAAGCTGAAGTCATGACATCACTGGTGTGGTTGGCTTTGATGACAAGTTCAACTCATGACATCACATTTAAAATGTTCAGATGCCCTATATGGCTTTGCTACAAAACTCAAGTGAACACATAATATTTAAATTTGTAGCTGCCAAGACTTTCTATCTATCTATCTATCTATCTATCTATCTATCTATCTATCTATCTATCTATCTATCTATCTATCTATCTATCTATCTATCTATACATCCATACATTCATACATCCATTCATCCATACATCCATCCAAGCTCAAGTCATGACATCACTGGTGTGGTTGGCTTTGGGAACAAGTTCAACTCATGACAGCACATTTAAAATGTTCAGATGCCCTAAATGGCTTTGCTAAAAAACTCAAGTCAATTCATAATATTTAAATTTGTAGCTGCCATGAGTTTCTATCTATCTATCTATCTATCTATCTATCTATCTATCTATCTATCTATCTATCTATCTATCTATCTATATATCTATCTATCTATCTATCTATCTATCTATGCATCCATCCATCCATTTATCCATCCATACATCCATCATCCAAGATCAAGTCATGACATCACTGGTGTGGTTGGCTTTGGGAACAAGTTCAACTCATGACACCACATTTAGAATGTTCAGTTGACCTGCTTTCCTTTGATACAAAGCTGAAGTCATGACATCACTGGTGTGCTTGGCTTTGATAACAAGCTCCAGTCATGACACCACATTTAGAATGTTCAATTGACCTGCTTTCCTTTGATACAAAGCTGAAGTCATGACATCACTGGTGTGCTTGGCTTTGATAACAAGCTCCAGTCATGACATCACATTTAGAATGTTCAGATGCCCTAAATGGCTTTGCTAGAAAACTCAAGTCATGACACCATATTTAGAATGTTCAGTTGACCTGCTTTCCTTTGATACAAAGCTGAAGTCATGACATCACTGGTGTGCTTGGCTTTGATAACAAGCTCCAGTCATGACATCACATTTAGAATGTTCAGATGCCCTAAATGGCTTTGCTAGAAAACTCAAGTCATGACACCACATTTAGAATGTTCAATTGACCTGCTTTCCTTTGATACAAAGCTGAAGTCATGACATCACTGGTGTGGTTGGCTTTGATGACAAGTTCAACTCATGACATCACATTTAAAATGTTCAGATGCCCTATATGGCTTTGCTACAAAACTCAAGTGAACACATAATATTTAAATTTGTAGCTGCCAAGACTTTCTATCTATCTATCTATCTATCTATCTATCTATCTATCTATCTATCTATCTATCTATCTATCTATCTATCTATCTATCTATACATCCATACATCCATACATCCATTCATCCATACATCCATCCAAGCTCAAGTCATGACATCACTGGTGTGGTTGGCTTTGGGAACAAGTTCAACTCATGACAGCACATTTAAAATGTTCAGATGCCCTAAATGGCTTTGCTAAAAAACTCAAGTCAATTCATAATATTTAAATTTGTAGCTGCCATGAGTTTCTATCTATCTATCTATCTATCTATCTATCTATCTATCTATCTATCTATCTATCTATCTATCTATCTATCTATCTATCTATCTATGCATCCATCCATCCATTTATCCATCCATACATCCATCATCCAAGATCAAGTCATGACATCACTGGTGTGGTTGGCTTTGGGAACAAGTTCAACTCATGACACCACATTTAGAATGTTCAGTTGACCTGCTTTCCTTTGATACAAAGCTGAAGTCATGACATCACTGGTGTGCTTGGCTTTGATAACAAGCTCCAGTCATGACACCACATTTAGAATGTTCAATTGACCTGCTTTCCTTTGATACAAAGCTGAAGTCATGACATCACAGGTGTGCTTGGCTTTGATAACAAGCTCCAGTCATGACATCACATTTAGAATGTTCAGATGCCCTAAATGGCTTTGCTAGAAAACTCAAGTCATGACACCATATTTAGAATGTTCAGTTGACCTGCTTTCCTTTGATACAAAGCTGAAGTCATGACATCACTGGTGTGCTTGGCTTTGATAACAAGCTCCAGTCATGACATCACATTTAGAATGTTCAGATGCCCTAAATGGCTTTGCTAGAAAACTCAAGTCATGACACCACATTTAGAATGTTCAATTGACCTGCTTTCCTTTGATACAAAGCTGAAGTCATGACATCACTGGTGTGGTTGGCTTTGATAACAAGTTCAACTCATGACATCACATTTAAAATGTTCAGATGCCCTATATGGCTTTGCTACAAAACTCAAGTGAACACATAATATTTAAATTTGTAGCTGCCAAGACTTTCTATCTATCTATCTATCTATCTATCTATCTATCTATCTATCTATCTATCTATCTATCTATCTATCTATCTATCTATCCATCTATCCATCCATCCATCCATACATCCATCCATACATCCATCCAAGCTCAAGTCATGACATCACTGGTGTGGTTGGCTTTGGGAACAAGTTCAACTCATGACAGCACATTTAAAATGTTCAGATGCCCTAAATGGCTTTGCTAAAAAACTCAAGTCAATTCACAATATTTAAATTTGTAGCTGCCATGAGTTTCTATCTATCTATCTATCTATCTATCTATCTATCTATCTATCTATCTATCTATCTATCTATCTATCCATCTATCTATCTATCTATCTATCTATCTATCTATCTATCCATACATCCATACATCCATCCATACATCCATCCATCCATCCAAGCTCAAGTCATGACATCACTGGTGTGGTTGGCTTTGATAACAAGTTCAACTCATGACATCACATTTAAAATGTTCAGATGCCCTATATGGCTTTGCTACAAAACTCAAGTGAACACATAATATTTAAATTTGTAGCTGCCAAGACTTTCTATCTATCTATCTATCTATCTATCTATCTATCTATCTATCTATCTATCTATCTATCTATCTATCTATCTATCCATACATCCATACATCCATACATCCATTCATCCATACATCCATCCAAGCTCAAGTCATGACATCACTGGTGTGGTTGGCTTTGGGAACAAGTTCAACTCATGACAGCACATTTAAAATGTTCAGATGCCCTAAATGGCTTTGCTAAAAAACTCAAGTCAATTCATAATATTTAAATTTGTAGCTGCCATGAGTTTCTATCTATCTATCTATCTATCTATCTATCTATCTATCTATCTATCTATCTATCTATCTATCTATCTATCTATCTATCTATCCATACATCCATACATCCATACATCCATCCATACATCCATACATCCATCCAAGCTCAAGTCATGACATCACTGGTGTGCTTGGCTTTGATAACAAGCTCCAGTCATGACACCACATTTAGAATGTTCAATTGACCTGCTTTCCTTTGATACAAAGCTGAAGTCATGACATCACTGGTGTGCTTGGCTTTGATAACAAGCTCCAGTCATGACATCACATTTAGAATGTTCAGATGCCCTAAATGGCTTTGCTAGAAAACTCAAGTCATGACACCACATTTAGAATGTTCAATTGACCTGCTTTCCTTTGATACAAAGCTGAAGTCATGACATCACTGGTGTGGTTGGCTTTGATGACAAGTTCAACTCATGACATCACATTTAAAATGTTCAGATGCCCTATATGGCTTTGCTACAAAACTCAAGTGAACACATAATATTTAAATTTGTAGCTGCCAAGACTTTCTATCTATCTATCTATCTATCTATCTATCTATCTATCTATCTATCTATCTATCTATCTATCTATCTATCTATCTATCTATACATCCATACATTCATACATCCATTCATCCATACATCCATCCAAGCTCAAGTCATGACATCACTGGTGTGGTTGGCTTTGGGAACAAGTTCAACTCATGACAGCACATTTAAAATGTTCAGATGCCCTAAATGGCTTTGCTAAAAAACTCAAGTCAATTCATAATATTTAAATTTGTAGCTGCCATGAGTTTCTATCTATCTATCTATCTATCTATCTATCTATCTATCTATCTATCTATCTATCTATCTATATATCTATCTATCTATCTATCTATCTATCTATGCATCCATCCATCCATTTATCCATCCATACATCCATCATCCAAGATCAAGTCATGACATCACTGGTGTGGTTGGCTTTGGGAACAAGTTCAACTCATGACACCACATTTAGAATGTTCAGTTGACCTGCTTTCCTTTGATACAAAGCTGAAGTCATGACATCACTGGTGTGCTTGGCTTTGATAACAAGCTCCAGTCATGACACCACATTTAGAATGTTCAATTGACCTGCTTTCCTTTGATACAAAGCTGAAGTCATGACATCACTGGTGTGCTTGGCTTTGATAACAAGCTCCAGTCATGACATCACATTTAGAATGTTCAGATGCCCTAAATGGCTTTGCTAGAAAACTCAAGTCATGACACCATATTTAGAATGTTCAGTTGACCTGCTTTCCTTTGATACAAAGCTGAAGTCATGACATCACTGGTGTGCTTGGCTTTGATAACAAGCTCCAGTCATGACATCACATTTAGAATGTTCAGATGCCCTAAATGGCTTTGCTAGAAAACTCAAGTCATGACACCACATTTAGAATGTTCAATTGACCTGCTTTCCTTTGATACAAAGCTGAAGTCATGACATCACTGGTGTGGTTGGCTTTGATGACAAGTTCAACTCATGACATCACATTTAAAATGTTCAGATGCCCTATATGGCTTTGCTACAAAACTCAAGTGAACACATAATATTTAAATTTGTAGCTGCCAAGACTTTCTATCTATCTATCTATCTATCTATCTATCTATCTATCTATCTATCTATCTATCTATCTATCTATCTATCTATCTATCTATCTATACATCCATACATCCATACATCCATTCATCCATACATCCATCCAAGCTCAAGTCATGACATCACTGGTGTGGTTGGCTTTGGGAACAAGTTCAACTCATGACAGCACATTTAAAATGTTCAGATGCCCTAAATGGCTTTGCTAAAAAACTCAAGTCAATTCATAATATTTAAATTTGTAGCTGCCATGAGTTTCTATCTATCTATCTATCTATCTATCTATCTATCTATCTATCTATCTATCTATCTATCTATCTATCTATCTATCTATCTATGCATCCATCCATCCATTTATCCATCCATACATCCATCATCCAAGATCAAGTCATGACATCACTGGTGTGGTTGGCTTTGGGAACAAGTTCAACTCATGACACCACATTTAGAATGTTCAGTTGACCTGCTTTCCTTTGATACAAAGCTGAAGTCATGACATCACTGGTGTGCTTGGCTTTGATAACAAGCTCCAGTCATGACACCACATTTAGAATGTTCAATTGACCTGCTTTCCTTTGATACAAAGCTGAAGTCATGACATCACAGGTGTGCTTGGCTTTGATAACAAGCTCCAGTCATGACATCACATTTAGAATGTTCAGATGCCCTAAATGGCTTTGCTAGAAAACTCAAGTCATGACACCATATTTAGAATGTTCAGTTGACCTGCTTTCCTTTGATACAAAGCTGAAGTCATGACATCACTGGTGTGCTTGGCTTTGATAACAAGCTCCAGTCATGACATCACATTTAGAATGTTCAGATGCCCTAAATGGCTTTGCTAGAAAACTCAAGTCATGACACCACATTTAGAATGTTCAATTGACCTGCTTTCCTTTGATACAAAGCTGAAGTCATGACATCACTGGTGTGGTTGGCTTTGATAACAAGTTCAACTCATGACATCACATTTAAAATGTTCAGATGCCCTATATGGCTTTGCTACAAAACTCAAGTGAACACATAATATTTAAATTTGTAGCTGCCAAGACTTTCTATCTATCTATCTATCTATCTATCTATCTATCTATCTATCTATCTATCTATCTATCTATCTATCTATCTATCCATCTATCCATCCATCCATCCATACATCCATCCATACATCCATCCAAGCTCAAGTCATGACATCACTGGTGTGGTTGGCTTTGGGAACAAGTTCAACTCATGACAGCACATTTAAAATGTTCAGATGCCCTAAATGGCTTTGCTAAAAAACTCAAGTCAATTCACAATATTTAAATTTGTAGCTGCCATGAGTTTCTATCTATCTATCTATCTATCTATCTATCTATCTATCTATCTATCTATCTATCTATCTATCTATCTATCCATCTATCTATCTATCTATCTATCTATCTATCTATCTATCTATCTATCTATCTATCCATACATCCATACATCCATCCATACATCCATCCATCCATCCAAGCTCAAGTCATGACATCACTGGTGTGGTTGGCTTTGGGAACAAGTTCAACTCATGACAGCACATTTAAAATGTTCAGATGCCCTAAATGGCTTTGCTAAAAAACTCAAGTCAATTCACAATATTTAAATTTGTAGCTGCCATGAGTTTCTATCTATCTATCTATCTATCTATCTATCCATCTATCTATCTATCTATCTATCTATCTATCTATCTATCTATCTATCTATCTATCTATCTATCTATCTATCTATCTATCCATACATCCATACATCCATACATCCATTCATCCATACATCCATCCAAGCTCAAGTCATGACATCACTGGTGTGGTTGGCTTTGGGAACAAGTTCAACTCATGACACCACATTTAGAATGTTCAGTTGACCTGCTTTCCTTTGATACAAAGCTGAAGTCATGACATCACTGGTGTGCTTGGCTTTGATAACAAGCTCCAGTCATGACACCACATTTAGAATGTTCAATTGACCTGCTTTCCTTTGATACAAAGCTGAAGTCATGACATCACTGGTGTGCTTGGCTTTGATAACAAGCTCCAGTCATGACATCACATTTAGAATGTTCAGATGCCCTAAATGGCTTTGCTAGAAAACTCAAGTCATGACACCATATTTAGAATGTTCAGTTGACCTGCTTTCCTTTGATACAAAGCTGAAGTCATGACATCACTGGTGTGCTTGGCTTTGATAACAAGCTCCAGTCATGACATCACATTTAGAAAATTCAGATGCCCATAATGGCTTTGCTAGAAAACTCAAGACATGACACCACATTTAGAATGTTCAATTGACCTGCTTTCCTTTGATACAAAGCTGAAGTCATGACATCACTGGTGTGGTTGGCTTTGATAACAAGTTCAACTCATGACATCACATTTAAAATGTTCAGATGCCCTATATGGCTTTGCTACAAAACTCAAGTGAACACATAATATTTAAATTTGTAGCTGCCAAGACTTTCTATCTATCTATCTATCTATCTATCTATCTATCTATCTATCTATCTATCTATCTATCTATCTATCTATCTATCCATACATCCATACATCCATCCATACATCCATCCATCCATCCAAGCTCAAGTCATGACATCACTGGTGTGGTTGGCTTTGGGAACAAGTTCAACTCATGACAGCACATTTAAAATGTTCAGATGCCCTAAATGGCTTTGCTAAAAAACTCAAGTCAATTCACAATATTTAAATTTGTAGCTGCCATGAGTTTCTATCTATCTATCTATCTATCTATCTATCTATCTATCCATCTATCTATCTATCTATCTATCTATCTATCTATCTATCTATCTATCTATCTATCTATCTATCTATCTATCCATACATCCATACATCCATCCATACATCCATCCATCCATCCAAGCTCAAGTCATGACATCACTGGTGTGGTTGGCTTTGGGAACAAGTTCAACTCATGACAGCACATTTAAAATGTTCAGATGCCCTAAATGGCTTTGCTAAAAAACTCAAGTCAATTCACAATATTTAAATTTGTAGCTGCCATGAGTTTCTATCTATCTATCTATCTATCTATCTATCTATCTATCTATCTATCTATCTATCTATCTATCTATCTATCTATCTATCTATCCATACATCCATACATCCATACATCCATTCATCCATACATCCATCCAAGCTCAAGTCATGACATCACTGGTGTGGTTGGCTTTGGGAACAAGTTCAACTCATGACACCACATTTAGAATGTTCAGTTGACCTGCTTTCCTTTGATACAAAGCTGAAGTCATGACATCACTGGTGTGCTTGGCTTTGATAACAAGCTCCAGTCATGACACCACATTTAGAATGTTCAATTGACCTGCTTTCCTTTGATACAAAGCTGAAGTCATGACATCACTGGTGTGCTTGGCTTTGATAACAAGCTCCAGTCATGACATCACATTTAGAATGTTCAGATGCCCTAAATGGCTTTGCTAGAAAACTCAAGTCATGACACCATATTTAGAATGTTCAGTTGACCTGCTTTCCTTTGATACAAAGCTGAAGTCATGACATCACTGGTGTGCTTGGCTTTGATAACAAGCTCCAGTCATGACATCACATTTAGAAAATTCAGATGCCCATAATGGCTTTGCTAGAAAACTCAAGACATGACACCACATTTAGAATGTTCAATTGACCTGCTTTCCTTTGATACAAAGCTGAAGTCATGACATCACTGGTGTGGTTGGCTTTGATAACAAGTTCAACTCATGACATCACATTTAAAATGTTCAGATGCCCTATATGGCTTTGCTACAAAACTCAAGTGAACACATAATATTTAAATTTGTAGCTGCCAAGACTTTCTATCTATCTATCTATCTATCTATCTATCTATCTATCTATCTATCTATCTATCTATCTATCTATCTATCTATCTATCTATCCATACATCCATACATCCATCCATACATCCATCCATCCATCCAAGCTCAAGTCATGACATCACTGGTGTGGTTGGCTTTGGGAACAAGTTCAACTCATGACAGCACATTTAAAATGTTCAGATGCCCTAAATGGCTTTGCTAAAAAACTCAAGTCAATTCACAATATTTAAATTTGTAGCTGCCATGAGTTTCTATCTATCTATCTATCTATCTATCTATCTATCTATCTATCTATCTATCTATCTATCTATCTATCTATCTATCTATCCATCTATCTATCTATCTATCTATCTATCTATCTATCTATCTATCTATCTATCTATCTATCTATCTATCTATCTATCTATCCATACATCCATACATCCATCCATACATCCATCCATCCATCCAAGCTCAAGTCATGACATCACTGGTGTGGTTGGCTTTGGGAACAAGTTCAACTCATGACAGCACATTTAAAATGTTCAGATGCCCTAAATGGCTTTGCTAAAAAACTCAAGTCAATTCACAATATTTAAATTTGTAGCTGCCATGAGTTTCTATCTATCTATCTATCTATCTATCTATCTATCTATCTATCTATCTATCTATCTATCTATCTATCTATCTATCCATCTATCTATCTATCTATCTATCTATCTATCTATCTATCTATCTATCTATCTATCTATCTATCTATCTATCTATCCATACATCCATACATCCATACATCCATTTATCCATACATCCATCCAAGCTCAAGTCATGACATCACTGGTGTGGTTGGCTTTGGGAACAAGTTCAACTCATGACACCACATTTAGAATGTTCAGTTGACCTGCTTTCCTTTGATACAAAGCTGAAGTCATGACATCACTGGTGTGCTTGGCTTTGATAACAAGCTCCAGTCATGACACCACATTTAGAATGTTCAATTGACCTGCTTTCCTTTGATACAAAGCTGAAGTCATGACATCACTGGTGTGCTTGGCTTTGATAACAAGCTCCAGTCATGACATCACATTTAGAAAATTCAGATGCCCATAATGGCTTTGCTAGAAAACTCAAGACATGACACCACATTTAGAATGTTCAATTGACCTGCTTTCCTTTGATACAAAGCTGAAGTCATGACATCACTGGTGTGGTTGGCTTTGATAACAAGTTCAACTCATGACATCACATTTAAAATGTTCAGATGCCCTATATGGCTTTGCTACAAAACTCAAGTGAACACATAATATTTAAATTTGTAGCTGCCAAGACTTTCTATCTATCTATCTATCTATCTATCTATCTATCTATCTATCTATCTATCTATCTATCTATCTATCTATCTATCTATCCATACATCCATACATCCATCCATACATCCATCCATCCATCCAAGCTCAAGTCATGACATCACTGGTGTGGTTGGCTTTGGGAACAAGTTCAACTCATGACAGCACATTTAAAATGTTCAGATGCCCTAAATGGCTTTGCTAAAAAACTCAAGTCAATTCACAATATTTAAATTTGTAGCTGCCATGAGTTTCTATCTATCTATCTATCTATCTATCTATCTATCTATCTATCTATCTATCTATCTATCTATCTATCTATCTATCTATCTATCCATCTATCTATCTATCTATCTATCTATCTATCTATCTATCTATCTATCTATCTATCTATCTATCTATCTATCTATCCATACATCCATACATCCATCCATACATCCATCCATCCATCCAAGCTCAAGTCATGACATCACTGGTGTGGTTGGCTTTGGGAACAAGTTCAACTCATGACAGCACATTTAAAATGTTCAGATGCCCTAAATGGCTTTGCTAAAAAACTCAAGTCAATTCACAATATTTAAATTTGTAGCTGCCATGAGTTTCTATCTATCTATCTATCTATCTATCTATCTATCTATCTATCTATCCATCTATCTATCTATCTATCTATCTATCTATCTATCTATCTATCTATCTATCTATCTATCTATCTATCTATCTATCCATACATCCATACATCCATACATCCATTCATCCATACATCCATCCAAGCTCAAGTCATGACATCACTGGTGTGGTTGGCTTTGGGAACAAGTTCAACTCATGACACCACATTTAGAATGTTCAGTTGACCTGCTTTCCTTTGATACAAAGCTGAAGTCATGACATCACTGGTGTGCTTGGCTTTGATAACAAGCTCCAGTCATGACACCACATTTAGAATGTTCAATTGACCTGCTTTCCTTTGATACAAAGCTGAAGTCATGACATCACTGGTGTGCTTGGCTTTGATAACAAGCTCCAGTCATGACATCACATTTAGAATGTTCAGATGCCCTAAATGGCTTTGCTAGAAAACTCAAGTCATGACACCATATTTAGAATGTTCAGTTGACCTGCTTTCCTTTGATACAAAGCTGAAGTCATGACATCACTGGTGTGCTTGGCTTTGATAACAAGCTCCAGTCATGACATCACATTTAGAAAATTCAGATGCCCATAATGGCTTTGCTAGAAAACTCAAGACATGACACCACATTTAGAATGTTCAATTGACCTGCTTTCCTTTGATACAAAGCTGAAGTCATGACATCACTGGTGTGGTTGGCTTTGATAACAAGTTCAACTCATGACATCACATTTAAAATGTTCAGATGCCCTATATGGCTTTGCTACAAAACTCAAGTGAACACATAATATTTAAATTTGTAGCTGCCAAGACTTTCTATCTATCTATCTATCTATCTATCTATCTATCTATCTATCTATCTATCTATCTATCTATCTATCTATCTATCTATCTATCCATACATCCATACATCCATCCATACATCCATCCATCCATCCAAGCTCAAGTCATGACATCACTGGTGTGGTTGGCTTTGGGAACAAGTTCAACTCATGACAGCACATTTAAAATGTTCAGATGCCCTAAATGGCTTTGCTAAAAAACTCAAGTCAATTCACAATATTTAAATTTGTAGCTGCCATGAGTTTCTATCTATCTATCTATCTATCTATCTATCTATCTATCTATCTATCTATCTATCTATCTATCTATCTATCTATCTATCCATACATCCATACATCCATCCATACATCCATCCATCCATCCAAGCTCAAGTCATGACATCACTGGTGTGGTTGGCTTTGGGAACAAGTTCAACTCATGACAGCACATTTAAAATGTTCAGATGCCCTAAATGGCTTTGCTAAAAAACTCAAGTCAATTCACAATATTTAAATTTGTAGCTGCCATGAGTTTCTATCTATCTATCTATCTATCTATCTATCTATCTATCTATCTATCTATCTATCTATCTATCTATCTATCTATCTATCTATCCATCTATCTATCTATCTATCTATCTATCTATCTATCTATCCATACATCCATACATCCATCCATACATCCATCCATCCATCCAAGCTCAAGTCATGACATCACTGGTGTGGTTGGCTTTGGGAACAAGTTCAACTCATGACAGCACATTTAAAATGTTCAGATGCCCTAAATGGCTTTGCTAAAAAACTCAAGTCAATTCACAATATTTAAATTTGTAGCTGCCATGAGTTTCTATCTATCTATCTATCTATCTATCTATCTATCTATCTATCTATCTATCTATCTATCTATCTATCTATCTATCTATCTATCCATACATCCATACATCCATACATCCATTCATCCATACATCCATCCAAGCTCAAGTCATGACATCACTGGTGTGGTTGGCTTTGGGAACAAGTTCAACTCATGACACCACATTTAGAATGTTCAGTTGACCTGCTTTCCTTTGATACAAAGCTGAAGTCATGACATCACTGGTGTGCTTGGCTTTGATAACAAGCTCCAGTCATGACACCACATTTAGAATGTTCAATTGACCTGCTTTCCTTTGATACAAAGCTGAAGTCATGACATCACTGGTGTGCTTGGCTTTGATAACAAGCTCCAGTCATGACATCACATTTAGAATGTTCAGATGCCCTAAATGGCTTTGCTAGAAAACTCAAGTCATGACACCATATTTAGAATGTTCAGTTGACCTGCTTTCCTTTGATACAAAGCTGAAGTCATGACATCACTGGTGTGCTTGGCTTTGATAACAAGCTCCAGTCATGACATCACATTTAGAAAATTCAGATGCCCATAATGGCTTTGCTAGAAAACTCAAGACATGACACCACATTTAGAATGTTCAATTGACCTGCTTTCCTTTGATACAAAGCTGAAGTCATGACATCACTGGTGTGGTTGGCTTTGATAACAAGTTCAACTCATGACATCACATTTAAAATGTTCAGATGCCCTATATGGCTTTGCTACAAAACTCAAGTGAACACATAATATTTAAATTTGTAGCTGCCAAGACTTTCTATCTATCTATCTATCTATCTATCTATCTATCTATCTATCTATCTATCTATCTATCTATCTATCTATCTATCTATCTATCTATCTATCTATCCATACATCCATACATCCATCCATACATCCATCCATCCATCCAAGCTCAAGTCATGACATCACTGGTGTGGTTGGCTTTGGGAACAAGTTCAACTCATGACAGCACATTTAAAATGTTCAGATGCCCTAAATGGCTTTGCTAAAAAACTCAAGTCAATTCACAATATTTAAATTTGTAGCTGCCATGAGTTTCTATCTATCTATCTATCTATCTATCTATCTATCTATCTATCTATCTATCTATCTATCTATCTATCTATCTATCTATCTATCTATCTATCTATCTATCCATACATCCATACATCCATCCATACATCCATCCATCCATCCAAGCTCAAGTCATGACATCACTGGTGTGGTTGGCTTTGGGAACAAGTTCAACTCATGACAGCACATTTAAAATGTTCAGATGCCCTAAATGGCTTTGCTAAAAAACTCAAGTCAATTCACAATATTTAAATTTGTAGCTGCCATGAGTTTCTATCTATCTATCTATCTATCTATCTATCTATCTATCTATCTATCTATCTATCTATCTATCCATCTATCTATCTATCTATCTATCTATCTATCTATCTATCTATCTATCTATCTATCCATACATCCATACATCCATCCATACATCCATCCATCCATCCAAGCTCAAGTCATGACATCACTGGTGTGGTTGGCTTTGGGAACAAGTTCAACTCATGACAGCACATTTAAAATGTTCAGATGCCCTAAATGGCTTTGCTAAAAAACTCAAGTCAATTCACAATATTTAAATTTGTAGCTGCCATGAGTTTCTATCTATCTATCTATCTATCTATCTATCTATCTATCTATCTATCTATCTATCTATCTATCTATCTATCTATCTATCTATCTATCCATCTATCTATCTATCTATCTATCTATCTATCTATCTATCTATCTATCTATCTATCTATCTATCCATACATCCATACATCCATACATCCATTTATCCATACATCCATCCAAGCTCAAGTCATGACATCACTGGTGTGGTTGGCTTTGGGAACAAGTTCAACTCATGACACCACATTTAGAATGTTCAGTTGACCTGCTTTCCTTTGATACAAAGCTGAAGTCATGACATCACTGGTGTGCTTGGCTTTGATAACAAGCTCCAGTCATGACACCACATTTAGAATGTTCAATTGACCTGCTTTCCTTTGATACAAAGCTGAAGTCATGACATCACTGGTGTGCTTGGCTTTGATAACAAGCTCCAGTCATGACATCACATTTAGAATGTTCAGATGCCCTAAATGGCTTTGCTAGAAAACTCAAGTCATGACACCATATTTAGAATGTTCAGTTGACCTGCTTTCCTTTGATACAAAGCTGAAGTCATGACATCACTGGTGTGCTTGGCTTTGATAACAAGCTCCAGTCATGACATCACATTTAGAAAATTCAGATGCCCATAATGGCTTTGCTAGAAAACTCAAGACATGACACCACATTTAGAATGTTCAATTGACCTGCTTTCCTTTGATACAAAGCTGAAGTCATGACATCACTGGTGTGGTTGGCTTTGATAACAAGTTCAACTCATGACATCACATTTAAAATGTTCAGATGCCCTATATGGCTTTGCTACAAAACTCAAGTGAACACATAATATTTAAATTTGTAGCTGCCAAGACTTTCTATCTATCTATCTATCTATCTATCTATCTATCTATCTATCTATCTATCTATCTATCTATCTATCTATCTATCTATCTATCCATACATCCATACATCCATCCATACATCCATCCATCCATCCAAGCTCAAGTCATGACATCACTGGTGTGGTTGGCTTTGGGAACAAGTTCAACTCATGACAGCACATTTAAAATGTTCAGATGCCCTAAATGGCTTTGCTAAAAAACTCAAGTCAATTCACAATATTTAAATTTGTAGCTGCCATGAGTTTCTATCTATCTATCTATCTATCTATCTATCTATCTATCTATCTATCTATCTATCTATCTATCCATCTATCTATCTATCTATCTATCTATCTATCTATCTATCTATCTATCTATCTATCCATACATCCATACATCCATCCATACATCCATCCATCCATCCAAGCTCAAGTCATGACATCACTGGTGTGGTTGGCTTTGGGAACAAGTTCAACTCATGACAGCACATTTAAAATGTTCAGATGCCCTAAATGGCTTTGCTAAAAAACTCAAGTCAATTCACAATATTTAAATTTGTAGCTGCCATGAGTTTCTATCTATCTATCTATCTATCTATCTATCTATCTATCCATCTATCTATCTATCTATCTATCTATCTATCTATCTATCTATCTATCTATCTATCTATCTATCTATCTATCTATCCATACATCCATACATCCATACATCCATTCATCCATACATCCATCCAAGCTCAAGTCATGACATCACTGGTGTGGTTGGCTTTGGGAACAAGTTCAACTCATGACACCACATTTAGAATGTTCAGTTGACCTGCTTTCCTTTGATACAAAGCTGAAGTCATGACATCACTGGTGTGCTTGGCTTTGATAACAAGCTCCAGTCATGACACCACATTTAGAATGTTCAATTGACCTGCTTTCCTTTGATACAAAGCTGAAGTCATGACATCACTGGTGTGCTTGGCTTTGATAACAAGCTCCAGTCATGACATCACATTTAGAATGTTCAGATGCCCTAAATGGCTTTGCTAGAAAACTCAAGTCATGACACCATATTTAGAATGTTCAGTTGACCTGCTTTCCTTTGATACAAAGCTGAAGTCATGACATCACTGGTGTGCTTGGCTTTGATAACAAGCTCCAGTCATGACATCACATTTAGAAAATTCAGATGCCCATAATGGCTTTGCTAGAAAACTCAAGACATGACACCACATTTAGAATGTTCAATTGACCTGCTTTCCTTTGATACAAAGCTGAAGTCATGACATCACTGGTGTGGTTGGCTTTGATAACAAGTTCAACTCATGACATCACATTTAAAATGTTCAGATGCCCTATATGGCTTTGCTACAAAACTCAAGTGAACACATAATATTTAAATTTGTAGCTGCCAAGACTTTCTATCTATCTATCTATCTATCTATCTATCTATCTATCTATCTATCTATCTATCTATCTATCTATCTATCTATCTATCTATCTATCTATCTATCTATCCATACATCCATACATCCATCCATACATCCATCCATCCATCCAAGCTCAAGTCATGACATCACTGGTGTGGTTGGCTTTGGGAACAAGTTCAACTCATGACAGCACATTTAAAATGTTCAGATGCCCTAAATGGCTTTGCTAAAAAACTCAAGTCAATTCACAATATTTAAATTTGTAGCTGCCATGAGTTTCTATCTATCTATCTATCTATCTATCTATCTATCTATCTATCTATCTATCTATCTATCCATACATCCATACATCCATCCATACATCCATCCATCCATCCAAGCTCAAGTCATGACATCACTGGTGTGGTTGGCTTTGGGAACAAGTTCAACTCATGACAGCACATTTAAAATGTTCAGATGCCCTAAATGGCTTTGCTAAAAAACTCAAGTCAATTCACAATATTTAAATTTGTAGCTGCCATGAGTTTCTATCTATCTATCTATCTATCTATCTATCTATCTATCTATCTATCTATCTATCTATCTATCTATCTATCTATCTATCCATCTATCTATCTATCTATCTATCTATCTATCTATCTATCTATCTATCTATCTATCCATACATCCATACATCCATCCATACATCCATCCATCCATCCAAGCTCAAGTCATGACATCACTGGTGTGGTTGGCTTTGGGAACAAGTTCAACTCATGACAGCACATTTAAAATGTTCAGATGCCCTAAATGGCTTTGCTAAAAAACTCAAGTCAATTCACAATATTTAAATTTGTAGCTGCCATGAGTTTCTATCTATCTATCTATCTATCTATCTATCTATCTATCTATCTATCTATCTATCTATCTATCTATCTATCTATCTATCTATCTATCCATCTATCTATCTATCTATCTATCTATCTATCTATCTATCTATCTATCTATCCATACATCCATACATCCATACATCCATTTATCCATACATCCATCCAAGCTCAAGTCATGACATCACTGGTGTGGTTGGCTTTGGGAACAAGTTCAACTCATGACACCACATTTAGAATGTTCAGTTGACCTGCTTTCCTTTGATACAAAGCTGAAGTCATGACATCACTGGTGTGCTTGGCTTTGATAACAAGCTCCAGTCATGACACCACATTTAGAATGTTCAATTGACCTGCTTTCCTTTGATACAAAGCTGAAGTCATGACATCACTGGTGTGCTTGGCTTTGATAACAAGCTCCAGTCATGACATCACATTTAGAATGTTCAGATGCCCTAAATGGCTTTGCTAGAAAACTCAAGTCATGACACCATATTTAGAATGTTCAGTTGACCTGCTTTCCTTTGATACAAAGCTGAAGTCATGACATCACTGGTGTGCTTGGCTTTGATAACAAGCTCCAGTCATGACATCACATTTAGAAAATTCAGATGCCCATAATGGCTTTGCTAGAAAACTCAAGACATGACACCACATTTAGAATGTTCAATTGACCTGCTTTCCTTTGATACAAAGCTGAAGTCATGACATCACTGGTGTGGTTGGCTTTGATAACAAGTTCAACTCATGACATCACATTTAAAATGTTCAGATGCCCTATATGGCTTTGCTACAAAACTCAAGTGAACACATAATATTTAAATTTGTAGCTGCCAAGACTTTCTATCTATCTATCTATCTATCTATCTATCTATCTATCTATCTATCTATCTATCTATCTATCTATCTATCTATCTATCCATACATCCATACATCCATCCATACATCCATCCATCCATCCAAGCTCAAGTCATGACATCACTGGTGTGGTTGGCTTTGGGAACAAGTTCAACTCATGACAGCACATTTAAAATGTTCAGATGCCCTAAATGGCTTTGCTAAAAAACTCAAGTCAATTCACAATATTTAAATTTGTAGCTGCCATGAGTTTCTATCTATCTATCTATCTATCTATCTATCTATCTATCTATCTATCTATCTATCTATCTATCTATCTATCTATCCATCTATCTATCTATCTATCTATCTATCTATCTATCTATCTATCTATCTATCTATCTATCTATCTATCTATCTATCCATACATCCATACATCCATCCATACATCCATCCATCCATCCAAGCTCAAGTCATGACATCACTGGTGTGGTTGGCTTTGGGAACAAGTTCAACTCATGACAGCACATTTAAAATGTTCAGATGCCCTAAATGGCTTTGCTAAAAAACTCAAGTCAATTCACAATATTTAAATTTGTAGCTGCCATGAGTTTCTATCTATCTATCTATCTATCTATCTATCTATCTATCTATCCATCTATCTATCTATCTATCTATCTATCTATCTATCTATCTATCTATCTATCTATCTATCTATCTATCTATCTATCTATCTATCCATACATCCATACATCCATACATCCATTCATCCATACATCCATCCAAGCTCAAGTCATGACATCACTGGTGTGGTTGGCTTTGGGAACAAGTTCAACTCATGACACCACATTTAGAATGTTCAGTTGACCTGCTTTCCTTTGATACAAAGCTGAAGTCATGACATCACTGGTGTGCTTGGCTTTGATAACAAGCTCCAGTCATGACACCACATTTAGAATGTTCAATTGACCTGCTTTCCTTTGATACAAAGCTGAAGTCATGACATCACTGGTGTGCTTGGCTTTGATAACAAGCTCCAGTCATGACATCACATTTAGAATGTTCAGATGCCCTAAATGGCTTTGCTAGAAAACTCAAGTCATGACACCATATTTAGAATGTTCAGTTGACCTGCTTTCCTTTGATACAAAGCTGAAGTCATGACATCACTGGTGTGCTTGGCTTTGATAACAAGCTCCAGTCATGACATCACATTTAGAAAATTCAGATGCCCATAATGGCTTTGCTAGAAAACTCAAGACATGACACCACATTTAGAATGTTCAATTGACCTGCTTTCCTTTGATACAAAGCTGAAGTCATGACATCACTGGTGTGGTTGGCTTTGATAACAAGTTCAACTCATGACATCACATTTAAAATGTTCAGATGCCCTATATGGCTTTGCTACAAAACTCAAGTGAACACATAATATTTAAATTTGTAGCTGCCAAGACTTTCTATCTATCTATCTATCTATCTATCTATCTATCTATCTATCTATCTATCTATCTATCTATCTATCTATCTATCTATCTATCTATCTATCTATCTATCTATCTATCCATACATCCATACATCCATCCATACATCCATCCATCCATCCAAGCTCAAGTCATGACATCACTGGTGTGGTTGGCTTTGGGAACAAGTTCAACTCATGACAGCACATTTAAAATGTTCAGATGCCCTAAATGGCTTTGCTAAAAAACTCAAGTCAATTCACAATATTTAAATTTGTAGCTGCCATGAGTTTCTATCTATCTATCTATCTATCTATCTATCTATCTATCTATCTATCTATCTATCTATCTATCTATCTATCTATCTATCTATCCATACATCCATACATCCATCCATACATCCATCCATCCATCCAAGCTCAAGTCATGACATCACTGGTGTGGTTGGCTTTGGGAACAAGTTCAACTCATGACAGCACATTTAAAATGTTCAGATGCCCTAAATGGCTTTGCTAAAAAACTCAAGTCAATTCACAATATTTAAATTTGTAGCTGCCATGAGTTTCTATCTATCTATCTATCTATCTATCTATCTATCTATCTATCTATCTATCTATCTATCTATCTATCTATCTATCTATCTATCCATACATCCATACATCCATCCATACATCCATCCATCCATCCAAGCTCAAGTCATGACATCACTGGTGTGGTTGGCTTTGGGAACAAGTTCAACTCATGACAGCACATTTAAAATGTTCAGATGCCCTAAATGGCTTTGCTAAAAAACTCAAGTCAATTCACAATATTTAAATTTGTAGCTGCCATGAGTTTCTATCTATCTATCTATCTATCTATCTATCTATCTATCTATCTATCTATCTATCTATCTATCTATCTATCTATCCATCTATCTATCTATCTATCTATCTATCTATCTATCTATCTATCTATCTATCTATCTATCTATCTATCTATCTATCTATCCATACATCCATACATCCATACATCCATTCATCCATACATCCATCCAAGCTCAAGTCATGACATCACTGGTGTGGTTGGCTTTGGGAACAAGTTCAACTCATGACACCACATTTAGAATGTTCAGTTGACCTGCTTTCCTTTGATACAAAGCTGAAGTCATGACATCACTGGTGTGCTTGGCTTTGATAACAAGCTCCAGTCATGACACCACATTTAGAATGTTCAATTGACCTGCTTTCCTTTGATACAAAGCTGAAGTCATGACATCACTGGTGTGCTTGCTTTGATAACAAGCTCCAGTCATGACATCACATTTAGAATGTTCAGATGCCCTAAATGGCTTTGCTAGAAAACTCAAGTCATGACACCATATTTAGAATGTTCAGTTGACCTGCTTTCCTTTGATACAAAGCTGAAGTCATGACATCACTGGTGTGCTTGGCTTTGATAACAAGCTCCAGTCATGACATCACATTTAGAAAATTCAGATGCCCATAATGGCTTTGCTAGAAAACTCAAGACATGACACCACATTTAGAATGTTCAATTGACCTGCTTTCCTTTGATACAAAGCTGAAGTCATGACATCACTGGTGTGGTTGGCTTTGATAACAAGTTCAACTCATGACATCACATTTAAAATGTTCAGATGCCCTATATGGCTTTGCTACAAAACTCAAGTGAACACATAATATTTAAATTTGTAGCTGCCAAGACTTTCTATCTATCTATCTATCTATCTATCTATCCATACATCCATACATCCATCCATACATCCATCCATCCATCCAAGCTCAAGTCATGACATCACTGGTGTGGTTGGCTTTGGGAACAAGTTCAACTCATGACAGCACATTTAAAATGTTCAGATGCCCTAAATGGCTTTGCTAAAAAACTCAAGTCAATTCACAATATTTAAATTTGTAGCTGCCATGAGTTTCTATCTATCTATCTATCTATCTATCTATCTATCTATCTATCTATCTATCTATCTATCTATCTATCTATCTATCTATCTATCTATCCATACATCCATACATCCATCCATACATCCATCCATCCATCCAAGCTCAAGTCATGACATCACTGGTGTGGTTGGCTTTGGGAACAAGTTCAACTCATGACAGCACATTTAAAATGTTCAGATGCCCTAAATGGCTTTGCTAAAAAACTCAAGTCAATTCACAATATTTAAATTTGTAGCTGCCATGAGTTTCTATCTATCTATCTATCTATCTATCTATCTATCTATCTATCTATCTATCTATCCATCTATCTATCTATCTATCTATCTATCTATCTATCTATCTATCTATCTATCTATCTATCTATCTATCTATCTATCCATACATCCATACATCCATACATCCATTCATCCATACATCCATCCAAGCTCAAGTCATGACATCACTGGTGTGGTTGGCTTTGGGAACAAGTTCAACTCATGACACCACATTTAGAATGTTCAGTTGACCTGCTTTCCTTTGATACAAAGCTGAAGTCATGACATCACTGGTGTGCTTGGCTTTGATAACAAGCTCCAGTCATG